>NW_008687808.1:0-2839 GCF_000695815.1 Acanthisitta chloris
CCTCTGCAGAGCCCTCCTGCATTCCAGTAGATCAGCACTACCCCCCAGCTTTGTGTCATCTCAAGACTTGCTAATGGTGCACTCAATCCCCTCATCCAAATAGAGTCATAGAATCAAAACACTTTCATCACCTTATAGTTATAGACTTTAGAACAAAAGCAAACACTGCCTAGTCATATACTTGGAAAAAATACAGAAAACCAGTCTGGTTTGACAGATAAGCCACCAACTTGGAATTAATGAAAACCAAAGCCTACTGCTTACTGCCATTCTCTTCCTTCAACAGCTGCATGACCTTGGCTAGGATCCCTTCATTTCATGCCCCTGCTTCCCTTCCTACTTTCTGTCCCATCTAGTTACAGGCTTTCAGATAGGGACCTTCTTTTACTTCTTTTTAGTATTTTGATAGAAATATGAGGTCAACAGAGTCCTTATTCAGGAAAAAGTCAACATTGCACTGTTCCCTACATAGCAGAAATAAATGAAGCCTGGGTTTCATGTGGATCTCTATTTTCCCTCTCAAAAACCTGAGCTCCCTCCTTCATGCATAAACACCTTCTACACAGTGCTTTCAGTACCCCCCAACATAAAGTAAGTTCTCCCACAGTAACTTGCATCTTGAAACTGGCCAAAAAGTAAAAAAACTACTGGAAAACTTGCCCAAGACAGACACACAGATCACACTGTCTCCCAAGGTGTTTCTTTTACAGAAACCCAGCTAAGAAAAGCCACAGCAAACATTTCAACGAAGGTGACAATTATTAAAAATAAGTTTGCTTGGCAAATTAAGCATGGTCATGCAAGGAACTCTAGGATTTTGATCTTTTTTAGATCATGTGCTCTCAACAGTGTCTAAATCACTGGTGGAACATATGCCAGAAATCAGCAAGGGACAAATGATCTTTGGTCAGCATCTGGCTTTACAGTAAAGCAACATTTGAAATTTGTCAAGGGTAAAAAACCTGAAATGTCATCAAAAGAACATTTCAATTTTGACAATCAGTATTTCCCACAGACGTGCATTTCTTCCATCTCCCTTTGTAAACAGAAGTTGCTGTTGACAGTGCTGTTGAATATCATCCCCGGTGTAAATAAAACCTTGAGGCGAGGAGATAAGTCTAAGTGCAAAAGCAAAATTTTCATTCCCTTATGCCTTCACTGAATTGGGTGGGTTTATATTAAATCAATACCCCCAATTAAAATTAAGAGAGAAGAGAAAGAGTCCATCAGCAAAATGTTTTGAAGCAGTATTTGTTCAGACTAGTCCAAGACTGTTCACCCTTGGGGGCTGCAATACGATGAGGAAGTTGCCTGAGCATGTTAATTATTTAAAATGAAAGCAACAGAGTTGCTGGCCTTTTGAAATAATCAATCTTTCAAAAAGTGTCAGGTGTCTCCAAAACATGTGACAGGTTGGCAGTTTGTAGCATCTACTGTCAAGCCCTAATACCAGGATTTTCTCTGGAGCCTGGAGGAACTCATCACCTTTACTAACAAATCCTAAAGACAACCTGTCTGGCTTACTGAGAATGAGATGGAAAAGCTAAATTAGAATCAAAGACCTCCTATTTGCTAAATTAAAGCAGAAAAGCAAAACAAAACTAAACACTGGAAACACATATATACACATATATAGACAGACACATATGAATATAGACATAAATACATATAGAGATATGTATAGGTAGATATATATCTGTAGCTGTAAATTATAGACACTTACTAAGGTCTGTATTTACTGCCTCCTACAAGCCTATTTTATAGTCTAAATTTAGGGAATTCTCTTCTTTGAAAAAAAAAAAAAAAGAAAGCAAGAGAAAAGGCAGCATCTGGTTTGTCTTTTTAAAGTCTATTTAAAAAATTACCTTATTTTCTGTATGCATCTTCCCTTTCAGCATGTAAGAACAAAAATGTAGAATCAGCATGAAAGTTCCTATAGATTCTGTTTTTAAACTAAAAGTTCCCATCTCCAAAACAGTTGACCTTCTTAGCACTTGGAGGTGGTGAGAAACTTCAGCAGTACATATTTTACTGATGCTGTGGATATATACATATAAGTATTTTTTGGTCATTTCAAAGATTTAAATTATATTTTCCACAAAGAAATCTATCTTCTTGAAAAAAAGGGCACTAGTTATATACAGAGGATTTTTTCCAATCTTATTAGTATTAATCGTTCGGAAAAAATATATTGTCCTGTGTTTTTGTGGAAACTTTGAATTTTTTTCTCTTAAATTGCACACAAAAAACAAATCTATAAAAGACATCAACAAATATCAATTCACAAAATTCTTAATCTGTTGAGAAACAATAACAAGGCATAATATCTCAGACGTGTAAATGAGTAGTGGATACAGGAAAAAAATAACATTAAAACAACATTTGCACACAAAAACCAGAATTCTGAAACCAAACATCTCCAAACTCAAATTTAGGTGGAACTTCACCATTTCCCCAGACTTTGTGAAAAATATTTGTTGCAAATCAATTGAAGCATTTTGTGCAAGCAGTGCTCTCCGCTCCGAGAGGCACTGCCCTTTCTGAGCAGGACATTCAGCTTCAAACTGTAATTGCCATCCACCAAAAGTCCTCCAGGAAGGAAAAGCTCACTTGGTCAACCTGAACCACCCATAAGCAGTGGCCTTTCACACACTCCACATTAGCCCTCCTGCTCCTGGCAGGCAGCATCCACAGCATTGTACCTTTGCAAGAGCCAAGCAGAGCCACAGACAGCATTTAGCACAATTGTTACAGCATCATGTACACATTTTTGAATAAAACTACTCTTTGAGGTAAAATACAGCAAACTACTTTGGCTAGAGTCCTATATTACTGGAGA
>NW_008687808.1:2868-17510 GCF_000695815.1 Acanthisitta chloris
TTTCAAAGCTTAATACACAAAACAAATATGCTGGATACCTCAAAGATTGAATGTAAAACACATTGGTGGATTTTTTTGATTTTTTTTTTTATTTAAAGGCCTGGCCAAGTTTTAATGGGCTGTCACACACGAATGATTATGAAAGCCCTACAATGAACTGAGCTGATAAGCTGATCTGATCAGAATTAACTGCATGTGATTGCTGCTTTGAAAAGCTGGCCTGAAGAGGCAGCATTGAAAGCAATCTCACAAGTCACTGGTACCGCTTGCCTCAGCTATAAGTAAGCACAGATGGTGAGAAAAGTTAATTAAGAGACATATTTGTTTGGGGGTTTGAAATTTCCACCCTCTCTTCTCCAAAGAAGCCAAGCCACAGTGAAAATGTGTTTTACGTTTGCGGCCTAATAAGTTCATGTTTTTGAGGCTCTGTTCCTGTAGATGGAGGTAATAGATAAACAGAATAAATAATTTATGTCAGCAGTTAGCATATGGATTTGCAGCCGATCACTAAGCTACTCATTGCACCTGATAGCTACAACATCTTGTTAATTAAAAATATTCCTTTCTCCACAAACCTTCATTTACTTTCCTCCTAACTGGTGCCGCTTTTCTTATACCACAACTGATATCCAGCGATGGAGATGTCATCCTTTTCATTCTCACTTTAATGACTGCCTCTCCATTTGCTGCCTCGCTTCTTTTTGCAGTATTTCATAAGGAACATATCAGCAATTACAAAAAACAGCTTCTAGTGACAGACCTCTCTTTTACTTCTGGGTGGGAAATTTCTTTCCTACCTCTTTTAGATCTCTCTTTTGCTTCAGGGTGGGAAATTTCTTTCCTACCTCTTTTCAGCCCACTCTTGAGCTGTCTCTGGATTAACTAATGGGCTGAAGATGGGGCTACCACCTTCTTCAGAGGACCAAAATACATGCCTTACACTTTATATACTATAAGATTGTGGTCAACGTGTCATCTGGCAGACATTTTACTCAATGGTCCTTCAACAGTGTATGCTTCTTTACACTCACTTCCACTTTTTCTATCTGTGGCTATTCTAATGACAATGGCCAGTATCACCAAAGAAATACTGGCTACAGAATGGTAGGGATCAATCTCACATAAAAGGCCCTTGAAGGTAAGGAAGGGTTAATGCCAACGACAGAGAAAACCAATATTTCAGAACTTCAAGTGAAATTGAGAGGTTCTTAGAGAGACACTTGCAATTCATGGCTTCTGTACTATTTATTTCCTTTCCCATCATTGCTGATTATAAGGATGTGCATGTGTAAAAGAAGTCTCTTCATCTCTAATCAGACCAGCTCTATTCCATGAATCCACAATCCACTGTTCGTGACATTACAAAATGAATCAGGCAGAAGGCTCAAGCGAGATCAGAAAGTGACAGCTTCTGTTTAAACAGATATCTTGGAAATTAGTGATGACAGTATAATACTGCATAAGCATTTCACTCTTAGCACTGTCTCTTTCTCTAAGGAGAGGTGCAACAGCATTACTCACTGGAAGGATCTTAGTATTTAAAAATAAATAAATAAATTGGAGCACTGATCTATTCTACTTTTCTTTCTAGAGAAATAAGGGCCTGTTTGGAATAGGACATCCATTCTATATGTATTGAATTCTCCCTGTATTTAAGGAAAGATGCTTCTTAAAATACTATCTCTGCATTATACTGTCTGGTCACATCATTTATGGTCTATCTTACGAATTTGCCATGTATCAGTATATTTCTTCTGTCAGTCTTATTTTGGTGCTATAGAACCAACTTTGAGTAGGCTATTACACTTAGAAAAATGTGTTCCTTAACTAGGTTTACATTTCAGAGAACAGAATCACATCAGAAGACTAGAGATTGACACCCAACACCAGCCCTGAACTGAGAAACTTCCCACGTCATTCTGCAAACATTTTAGCCAAAAGCTTGATTTGTGTTACAGATATAAATATATAAATATTATAAACTAATAATTTAGCCAGTAGATATATATATATATAAATGAACACTGGTATCTTACATCCCCAGGCGTTCCTTAAACATTGTATAATCTAATCACATAAAAATGGCAAGTTTTCTAATTTTATAAATGTATACAAAATAAGTTGTTAAAACTGTCAGTCATTGAGAGCTCAGTATAGATGTTAATCCAATTTGTATGGTAATGATCAGAACAGTCAGTTTACACAAAGCATTACAGCTGTGCAGTACTGCGGTCTGGCAGTTATGTCATCAGCAATGAGGCTTACCTACCTGCCACTGGAAATTTTTCCAATGGACTCTGCATAGTCATTCTGGCAGTGAGTAAGACCTTCCATTAGTGTTGTCCACAGTGACAGCCTTGCTCTCTTTCTGCTTTTCTGTCCAAGGATTGTCAGTGGGAACGTGTAAAAGGAGCTATAGCTCCTTCTACTGGGTCTTAAGATTCCT
The DNA here is from genome assembly GCF_000695815.1 of Acanthisitta chloris. NCBI lineage: Eukaryota > Metazoa > Chordata > Aves > Passeriformes > Acanthisittidae > Acanthisitta > Acanthisitta chloris. The sequence continues at coordinate 5,315 of NW_008687808.1, forward strand.
AAGATTAAAGATTTGAGATCCTACTAGGGCTCGGAGAAACAAGTGGAAGAACACCAGTAGCATCTCACAGAGCTCTGTGCCACTTTTTTTTTTTTAATTCTGCTTTGCACATTCCAACTAACAGCATAATTTCAGAACCAATCACGCATTTAAAGAATTTAGTAGAACAAAGTCTGGGGACAGACTGTTGGAATGGGGATTGCTAATCAAACTGATTGTCTGATCCATATATGACATCTCTGATGTAACAGCTTGTAAACATTATGTGTAGAGCTCCAAATAATAACTTTACAGATTTAACCAATCATGCTTTGAAGACTGTCACTGATCTAGTGGAGCATGACCAAACCCTGTTAGAGTGCAGAATAGATTCTAGCTGAAAGTCTTACATAATGCTGAGGTGTTTAGCTAGATAAGGAGTGCAAAGACATCGTGCACACTACAGAGATGTATGCACATGAAGAAATTAATACATGCAACTAAATTCATTGTCCCATGGGCATACAACAAAGACTTCAAACCCTGCAGGATAACTCAGTCTGTAACAGTATTGTGTGCTTTGTCAAAGAGTATCACATTCCCAAATTCCTTCATAAGTGAGGACTGACTTCTACAGCAGTGAGCGTGGCAGGTATCTGTGACTGCTACATGAATATTCAAGAAATACATGGAACTCCCTTACAATTTCATCTGAAACAGTCAAAAGCAAATGAGATCTGTGTTTTGTTTGCCCACTTTACACATTTATTTCCTCAAAATGATAGTACAGTATAAGTAGCCATTTGTTAGAGTTAATTCACTGGACAAGATTTCTGAAGGTCTGTAAAATTCTATCATCCTTCCAGCAAAATGTGGAGAAAGGGAAATGAAGTGAATCTTTGAGACTTTGGAAAAAGCATGGGAAGGAAACCTGCAGAGATGTGAAAGTGCTCAAAGGACTTTTCCTATCTCACCCAGTGGGGATAATCAGAATTACTTTGTCTATTTTTTATCTTTCTTTTTATCTTCCTGTGTGAAAAAAGAGAAAAGCATATTAGATGACTAGGTCCCTTCTCTTATTCTGAGCACTACACGCTGTATTTTTCTGGCAGCAAGTCTCTGGTGTGAATGCCAGGGGAATTTCTAGCCCCTAAAATCAAAAATCATCTCCTTTGTAAGGGCCATGTACCACGTTATCATTCATATTAGTATACACAGATCATACAGGGTATCCTGCCTCCCAGTATAGCTAGGCAAAGTTAACACCCTCTCGTTTGTTCAAAAACTGCATTGCACTGTGGTCTGGGATGATATGCAGTCTTTTTTTTCCCCTCAGATAAGTCCAAGAGCTGAAAAATTACTCTGTTTAAACAAACTTCCTGTTCTTTTCATTCCTAGGGTGGAAAGACCACTTTTAATCAACGATTGCGGCACTATGGTAGAGAGATGCCAAGTGTGCTCTCTGATAATACAAAATAAAAGCCCCACCTTTGGCTCTGACATATTTCTCAGGACCAGCCAGAGCCATAAGGGTCTCTTAACACTGCACGTTGTAAGATATTTTCTCCTTCATTTAGATGCAAAGAAATGAATTAGAGGATTTTTATTTTTTTTTAGTTACATTTGGTCCAATTAAAATGAATCTTTTTTTGTCTCCTTCAGCTTTTCTCCAAACAGTAGAGAAATCCAAAGCTTTTCTCTTGGTGCTGTCTCCAGAGACCAATATCTTTAAGTACTTCAAGGCCAGATCCAACTCCCTGATATTTGTCTGCCTTGAACTTGCAAAGTGGTCGTAAGTTTGTTAGCCTCTGAAGTGTCAAGGAACCGCAATGATCTTTAGACATATTCCATGTGGGAGGTTTTGCAGGAACAGCTACATACAGCACTACAACCTACAGTTGTTCTAGTGAACTTGTGTCAGATGAGGGCAAATCAAACCCTCTGAAGTAAAGCACATACCCAGCTGAGCCCATTGCACTGGGAAGGTTCACGAATAAAGAGTTCCTCCATGTCCAGCTTTTATAGTTGCCATTTGCCATAGAAAGGTTGGTTTGAGCCCAGATTAAACAAATCAAAGTTAAAAACAGGAACCAGACTAATTCTGACTTTATTATACACAGTGAAACAGATATTCAAACAAATATTAAGGCATTATTTTTTCTTGGAAACTTGAACTTCACCTAATGCTGCAGGAGGGAGTTTGCTGGAGTGCTTTATCCAGGCCCTGCTTATGGCCTCACCTGCAGCAAATACAAAAGTCAGGAAGGTTCAGAAAAAGTATGTGATCACAGTGGTAGGCACTGCAATGGCAGCTAGCCTGTTCCAGCTTCTTATCATCAGCCAAGGAAATCAGTCCAACCTCTGCACTGCAACAGATTTCCTCAGATGAGCAGGAGCCAAGCAGTGTGCCAGCTAGTTGAACCCAGAGATACTGAGGGCCAGACTAATCGAACAATCTGCACAAAGGTTTATGCAAATCTGCACATTCTGATATCTCTAAGTTCCAGCAATCAGATAAATCAATATCCAAACTGAAGTATCATTTTCAATTACTACATATTAAGGTGCTTATGAAAACAACTATTGTACAGGTTGTATATGTACAATATACAAACATTTTAATACAGTTCTAGTTGAGCTACCATCAACTTTAGTCTAAACAAAAAAAGAAAGAACTGTAGAAGTAGCTTGAAAAAGACTGACATTTCAACTTAATTTTTAAGCTCTCTTCTAAGAAGTATAGCATTCTTGTATGCTCTTTTGCTTAGCAGAGTCAAAGCTTGTCTCACAGAGAGGGTAGTGTTTATTCTAAATGATCAAAGTTAAGGAGCAGTTAATGATTTGAATACCCACAGTTTAAGTTAAATTAAGCTGTACAGGGACTCTTTTTGAGCCATCATTCCAAATGAGGAAAGTATCTGTGCCCTTCCAATGCCAAATACCTTTTATTGCTTCACAACAGTTTTTATCATTTTCAATGACACCATAATGAAGGTGAGCAAACAGCCGAATCCATAGAGATATTTAATTCATTCTGAGAACTCATCACCTCAGAAAAGAGATAAGATTTTATAAATTTATTCCCCTCCTTTATTTCAATTACCATGTTAATGTTTGAGACAATTCCTAACCCAAACTTCTGGCCAAAAGTCTGTTGGCAGGTAAGATAGCAAATCTAAATCAAATCATACAGATCTTGCAATAAGACTGCATAGCACAATTTCTACTGTGTAGTAAAAGCTGCACTTTCCTGTTTTCCTACTGGAATTCACTACAGGATAGCAAAACTTCACTACGTATACATGACAGAAGGTTAAGATACTATGTCCTTTAAGACGTTCTAACAATGTCAAAAGCTAAGTTCAAAGCCCAACATTAAAACAACAAACTGTGGAGTGGGAAAAAAAGGAAGATTGCTTACACTAATGAGATCTTCCTCCATTCACTCTGTAAGGGTCATTCAAAATCAGAAACTAAAAGAATGAAAGGGCTCTGCTATAAGCAGTCAACTATACCAATACGACAAAACCCACCATCAGCCTGCAGTTGTGACCCCTTCATGGTTGTCAAATTAAAACACACAACAACAGTGAGCCCTCCTCCCCATTCTTTTCGGCCACCAGTTTATGCAGATTACAGAAGACCAGTAGTCTTTGCTTAGCAACAAGATTACATGTTCACCCCGATCACATTAATGATAAAGTAGTGAGTATAAACAAATCTAATGATGAGAAGAGATGCTCTCCTTCACTGACTGATCCACACAACTTAAAATCTCTGAAATCGAAAGAATAATTCATTCATCTAACAGACTCACTAGAAACAGAAAAGAGACCATCAATAATACTGCTTTCCAGACCACATCTCTGACACCAAAACCCAGACACACAACAGTAATTTCATGCAAGGAGAATGACTGCTAAATGTACAAAAATATATGTATTTGTATGAGCCATGAAACTTTCACATTTGCTTATGCCCAAGACTCATTCCAACATTTTCTAGAGTTAGGGTTAGCACACCTGAGCTGTCCTGACAGCCATAGGACACAAAGAGAACTGCAGAAGGGTGCTGAACTGTCAGCCCCTGAGCACCTCCACCTCTGAGGGAATCATACAGCTCATTCAGGTAACTGCAGAAAAGGTTTTAATTACTTACAGCAGGATGTCCAGCACAGTAGGTGTAGCTAGCATGAGACTGGTAGTGCAAGCTTGCTCTTGGAAAGGTGTATGTATTCCAAGCAGGTTGGCTGCTATTCCACTGGGAGCTAAAGCCAGGGCTCATGGTCACTCTTGATTTACTGTTTTGGTACGTTCTCACTGTGGAGCTGGACTATCAAAAAAGAAAGAAATGCAACGTAAAAATAGCTTTTAGGGTAGAATACAAACAATGCAGCTACATATCATCATTGTGCATATATATATAATGCCACAAGGTCTGGAACAAACTTGAGTGTTTCCTGTAAGGAAAAAGTAAAAAATGGATTCCTTCAAGTATGTCAGCAAAAGAGCTATGTTGCTGTAATGCCCAAAAGGAAGACTGATGACTGTTAGATTTCAGGCTGGGATATAAATCAAATGGACAATCGATAAGTGATAGAAGTAAGGGGGTGTTCTGAAAATGTATAGAGGGTGCAATCCTGCACCATTAATAGTAGAAACTTCCATATTTCTTTATTATATTGACATGTATTGAATTCCTGATCAGCTATGTCCATTTTACAGTAAATGGCAGTTTGGGGACAATGTTTAGATGTATTTCTTGAAGTCTTGAAATCCCATCCATTGGCTGGGTAAGGCCAAGCCATCACAAAAGTACATTTCAAATAGGTAACCTTCTAAGCAGACTGTGAAATTTCATGACATGTTTTAATTATTCAAAATGCAGGGAGAAAAAAAAATCAAAAATCTAAAAATATTTTTTTAAAATGTAATTCAATAGCTTCATCTGAAATTAACCCAGACTACACATGTGTAATTCACATGCATTCTTTTCATCTTTATTTTTACTTTAACTGCAGCCTTCTTCTTGTTTTATATACAAGCCTTGTTTTATAAAATAGTTTCCTAATAAACACCTTCACTGTTAGGGATGGTTTATTAGGGCAGCAAAAAATATCAATTTTCAAAAAGAACAGAAGATTCATAGGAGTGGATTCTTAGCAGGTATTTAGGTTGGTCTTCAAAGACATGCAAATGTACTTTTTACTTCATAATCTGCTCTGCATTTGGGTTTTGCTTGCTTTCTTTATATTGGCAAAGGTGTTCTGAATTTCCCATGCAAATTTACACCAAATAATTGCAATTATTATTAAACTAAACCTATTCTTTTTAAACCATTGCATTCACAGTGACCTTGTTAATACAGTGAAAACTTGAGAAATATCAACACAAATAATATTTCTTAGAAATGCTTAAAAGTGTCCCTGTTAGTAAATTGATGCTATCAATTTCAAAAGCAATATTCAAGAATGACACCTCATTTATTTTTACTCTCCTTTCAAAGACAATTTTTATTCACCATATGTGTAGCATTAACCAAATATCAATATAGGCCACCATCAAACAAGGTGTTTCACACGGTCCAAGACCATCCTTACCCTAAAGTGCTTACAAGATAAATGAGAAGGTCAGGGAAAGGATGAAAGAGCAGAGACTGGTGCAGAAGCAGAGAAAACAGCTTCGTAAACATGACTTTCAGTTGCATTTCAATGTTTCAGCTCAGTTTCATTGGGAGAGAATTAGAGAAATGAAAGGAAAAGGGGACAGAGAGAAGACATTCAAAAAGGTTTCAAGGACATACTCTAGCTATAAAAATATATGCTCTGTATAATCTTTCCATTTTTTAATGCTGCATTTAGATGATCTGGTTGCAGAAACTCCAGGCCACACTGGCATGGGTTGAACATTGAATTTTCAAAAGTTTAAGTACACAAAGTTTGCTTCAGTTATCAATTGCTGTATAAACTTTAAGTTCAAGAAGAGGCCAAATGACTTCCTGCATGTGTTTATTTCCTGCGCCGCCGATTAGGAAGCCTGAAAAGAGCAGTTTCCGCTCACCAGCTCTCAATATCTCGACAGATGCCCCTCCCGCCCCCACCCCTAAGAGAAGGATTCCTGCGGTGTGATTTCTAAAGATTTAACTTACGACTAGCTGAACACAAAGCGTATGAATGAACACTAAAACCCACACTAAACTCTCATTAGTCACTGTGTGTGACAAGTGGTTACTTTGTTCTTACAAAAGGCTTTAGGAAAAAAAAATCTGCCCCTACAGTTAAAGGGGCTTATTTGAAATAAATCTTTTTGTATGAATTTAAATCATGACAAATCAAAGGAAAGTGGCTATGGCTATAGCTAGGGAAAAAAAAATAAATAAATAAAACTGAGGAGTTTTAATGTGGCCTTTTTTTCCTTTTCCCTTTTACCCTTTTTCCCCAAGGAGCAGAAACTGCATTTTCTTTTCTTTAACGTATTACTTATCTTTCAGATCACTCCTCAAAGACAAATCTCTCTTTCTGGGCCCTGGTAGACTTGCTTCTACATGAGAGATGAAGGCTAGGTTTTGTTTCGGCCAGATCAAGTAGGTTTTTAGCCATAATGTACTTCTCTGTGTACATTTCTCCCCTTTATAAACATCAGGTATTCAAGTGTGGCTGCTTATTAACTCCTCTTGAGAAGTTCATCTCCCATCGAATATTCTGTGAATATTGAGCTGCTCTATCCTAACAATAGCTTCACTCCTTCCTATTATTTCTGATAGGTTTGCATTGTGTGGACTGGTGGAAAATATCTGTGGCTGATGGGATGTGAAGATGCATTGTCAGCTGTGATGATTGTTAACTGATTATTTTCACTATGGCAGAAAACTCCCCTACAGTAAGGAGAGACATGCTATTGGCACTACACAGATATGCACAATACCTGTTTCTGTATTAGAGAACAGGATCAAAAATGAGCCTGCTATTTAAACAGGCTCCCTCAGTTGCTGAACTGTCTTCTGTCTGTTGACTGAGTTTTGTTTCATTTTTTGTGCTACACAAAACATCCTCCTGTATCTGCCATCAATGCTGAAGGCATAGTTCAGCCCCACCTCTAAAGCCAGGCATAGAGATGAACCCCTCTCCCCCCTTTCTATTCCTCCATCCCACTTCTATGTCATGTGGGGTGCATTAGGAACAGGAAGCCACAGAGACCACCAAGGATGCACTGGGTGTCCTACCCATGCAGGTCACTCAGGACACAGAGGTGGGAAGCAAGACCCCACAGACCCTTCTTCCCCTTGGGGTGGCCAGGAGCCATGGGAGAGAGGTCCCTGAGAGGAGAGTCCTCTGCTCTGAACAGCTTTTGTGGGGGGCTACCATGTCTGAGCTGATAAAAGCTGCTCTCTTTCTGTTGGATTACCAACCACAAAGCAAAACGAAAATCACTACACAAAGATACTCCCAGAGGATAATTGGCTTTGAAATCTTGAAGATATCCAGGTTGTCAGGTAGAAAATGGATAGCTGCACCACCAGCCACTAAATGTCAGGATAGCCTGGTCCTCTTGGGTGGTTGGTTTAATTAAAAGGCATCCTCTGATCAACAAAATGATGCACAACTCTGCAACATTCCCAACACAGTGCAGAGGCACCTGAAGGAAAGACACTGGACCAACTGGGAGAGCTGGGAAGGAACAATGATGCCCGGGGGCAGGTGCCCAGGGGCTGGCAGTGCAGAGCTGCCTCTGTGAGCCCAGGTCAGGGCTAACCCATGCCAGACACAGCTGGTTCCAGCCAGCTCCCATCAGTCCACCTCAGGGAATGGCTGAGCCCTGCAGCCAAGATGGTGGTGCCTCTGGAAAAATGTTTTATAAAGGGCAAAACATTGCCTGAGAGTGAGGAAAAAAAGAGACATTCCCAGGGGCACCTGCTTGAGAGTAGGAGGAGGCTGAGGAGGATCTCCTTCAGCCCCTGCAGAGGGCATCCAGAGCAGGTATGGGACAGGATCTGGGAGGAATCCCATGCTGGAGGAGGTGTAGATGTCCTGAAGGAATTGCAGCCCACACCCACACTCTTAGAGAGGTGGGAAGCAGGCTCAGGAACTGAGGAGTGATGAGCCTAGGAAAGAGGAAGGGGGGAAAGTGGTGGGTATTGTCTTAATTTGCCCTTCCTTCTCACTGTCCAAACATATTTCAACTGCAATAAATTAATTCTCCCATATTGAGTCTGGTTTTGCCTGTAAAACTAATTGCTAAATGATCTCCCTGTATCTTGACCCACAGGCTTTTCCACCTTTTTTTCCACCCTTGTTTTGTGAAGGAAGGGGAGTAAAGGAGCATCCAGGTGGGTGTCTGGCAGCCAAGGAAAGTAAATCCACCACAAACTGGCAGGTCTTGTGGCATACAAACTTTTGCTCAGCATTTGGATGTGTATCTGTTCCCCCTTAACTGTTGATTCCATCAAGAAAAGGTATCACCTCTCCCCATAATCCTGTCTTGCTTACATCTCTTACGTTGTCAATGGCAGACCACTGCTGCCATTCCTGGGACAACCTGGTCAGCTTTTCTCAGAAAACTTCTGCAGAAAATTATCAGATTCCAAAAAATCCAAAATTCCAAAAATCCAACTAAACTGTTGCCTTCCTTGCTATATTTTGCCAGAAACAACAAATATTACAAAGCTGGAGGCGAATTTTCTTTTCCTTGAATAAGTCAGTCCAGTACCTTTCTACCCTAAAGGTCTGATGCAATCTAAAATTGAGATCAGTAAAATTTAAATGTCTAAGCATATTTTAAAGTATAACCCATTTTTTTCCTGTGCCTTAATTTCTCTGGCTTGTAAGTATGGATAATCTTTACAACTTTGAAACTAACCTTTTCCTCATGTTTTTAAAAGTTTTGAATATTTTTGGACATAAGCATGAGTGAAGTGCAAAATATTACTAGTATTATTACTATTTATTGAGCTTAACAGTCTTCAGTTCTTAGTTCTTCTAATAGCTGATGTATGAAGTCTAATGGTGGAAAAATAGAACATAGTATTTATGGAGCACTTTTTATCATCAAAGCAGTGTGCAAAATTTAAATGGTGGCAGTATTTTTGACTGGTGCAACATTTCCAACTTTTAAAGAAGTTTATAGTAGATGTAAGAACTAGCATCCACTCCTTTCTATTTGTATGTGAATAAAATACACCTTTTGACTAGGACATTAAGCAACATTAATAGTTCTGACATAGCCTTAGTCATCGTGTCATCACACCTGTGCTCTCCACTCTTTTGCCATACAGTGACACCATGCAGCAAACTAACAGGAAAAGTATGTGCTAGTTTCTGAAATTCTACATCAAATGCAAAACTGACTACCTTTATTAGACACCCCTCTGCCAACTATTCCAAGATGCTATGATTATTATTGACTTTGGCACTCCAAAAGAAAAGAGAGGCTCAAATAGTCTCTTCTCTGTTACTCCTCGACTTTCATTGATATTAAAAAAAAAAAGAGAGAGAGAGAAGTAGGATTAAAGAGGTGTAAATAGCATCTGAATTCTGACTCCCACTACCTCATCTTTTAAAGGCAGCTTCCTAGAGCTATGATGTCATTTTCTTAGCCCACACATTTTGAGCTGTTTCCAGTCCCATGGATTTTGATTATAGAATGGTTCTGTCTTCAGCTGCATCTTCTGGGTTTTCTTTTTTTCTGAAAGGAACTGTAATTCAAAGGGTATCCACTGTCTTCCCCCTATTCCTTCAAGGGATTCGACATCCCTTATTTTGGACTTTAAAATTATTACAGGACATAGGAAAAGCCAAAGAGAGAAACTGCCATTCTGGAGATACTACTTGCAGGAATTCTATATGCTTGTATTTGGATCAAACCATGATGCAAAGCACAGTCCTGTGCTCTTAAAAGTTTGGATGCTTTACAACATACTAGCGTTCCCATAGAAATCAAAGGTTTCCTATAACTTGTAAAAGTAAGAAATGAAAATAGCTGCCCTGGAACATTACTGCATGAGCTAAAATGTTGCATTTGTTTTCAAGCTCAAAGAAAATATGAAACTGGCAAACCAAATCTTAAGCTAGTTAATCACAAAATCCACCTGAGATAACTTAAAGATTTTGGTATTTGTGAAATTGAAGAGTGAGTGTGATTATTTTTCTTTTGAGGTTGTTAGAAAAACTAAACATGGAAGATATTGGAGGTTTGGTTTTTTTTAATAGCAGGAAAGAGGAATTTTGTGCTGCTACTTTTCCCAACACAATCATTCACTATAGCTTGCAAATCTTTTACAGTCTAGAACCAGATTCCATCTGTTTCAGTAAGAACTAAGCTCTTAATACTTGGCCACTGCAGATTTCAAGTTTATCAAGTTCGTCTCATAACCTTTATGAAAAAACATCAGAGACATTACTAAATTCAAGAGAAACATTGTTTTTCCAGACATGGGATTGAAACTCAATATGCTATACCTGGAAAAACAGGATCAACTGAGAGAAATAGCATTCCACTGAAACCGCAGAGAAATGATGATGCTGTATTTCATATCTCAGCATACATGTAAGGTTATAGCTCATCCAGTGGATCCAAGAGCACTGAGTGCTAGCCCACATCATGCCAAAACTCAGGGTGTGCAGCGCATCTGCCCCCTCCCAATAGGCAGGAGAGGAATGCTCTCCATGGGATAACCTTGCTTGGCAGGCAGGCTTCCCGCCAACGAGGCGAAGGGGACCCAGGCCTGCACAGCTGGAATACTTAGAGCTGGGGCCCAGTAGGAATGCTAAGTTGAAAGACTTCTTAGGATAGGTCTCAAATATCTCTTAAGGAATGTATTCTAGAAAAAGAGTCTGCCATTCATTGTTATTTTTCCCCAGAGTTATGCCTTGAAAACAAAATATATATGGCTTTCACACTTTTCTGGTTAGAACTGCTGTCATTTCCAGTGACTCAACACTGTAATTCATGTTGTACTTTTAACTGTTACTTGAATCCTAAGAGCATTCTTTTCCTGGGCAAAGTATGAAACATTGCTCTTGTAGTTACAAGCGAGTGAGCAGGGGAGCTGAAAAAACGAAGGCCTTCACGGTTTGAGGAAGAGGCCATGAAGAGCCTGGTTTTCTGCCATCTTATCATCCACGGCAGTGGCAAGATCCAAAGAATTAGTAACAAGACAGGACACTGGTAATCCAGATTAAAGCCTTAATGTGTCTTGGCAACCTGTGTGGAAGACCTGTGTGTAATCAAAAGTTGCTGTTACCTGATGGTTTTCTAGGCAAGATCAGTCAACTTCTGCACACACACACTTCCCCAAAAGCTTTGCCACCAGTATCTCAGCAGGCAAACCCAGTGCAGGGGACATGTAAAAGTCACAGGAAACGCTCTTGTACTTGAAACTAATTTCTCCAGAATAAGAAAAGGAATTTTGCATGCATAAGAGAAACTTGTATTGGTTTTGTTACCCGTGTTGTACCCAGCCACAGGGAATGGGGACACTCATGCTTCTGGACTGCTCATTTGTATGTCTTCTTTGCACAGATAGAAAAGTGTAAGGAGACTTCCCAAAGGATATTTAAATATGTTTATCTTTGTTACATTATTTGTAAAAAAATAAACAGGAATTAAAAGGTTTGTTGTGAGATGGAATTCTTTTTGATCTAGTTTAAATCTTGATTTTGCTATGTGGACCTATGTACCATTGACTGCAACACAAGTTCAGAAGCTCTACTGATTAATGACTGATTTTAGCATTTACCTGTGTACTAAATTAAGAGTTTTTTACAGACAGCTAACATCTTTTGTGAAACTCATTACTCGTTGATAGTTTGGGAAGAAAAATACTATTTCATTAACACTTGAATTCCTTTCCCTTTTACAGTACCCAAAGGTATGTTTCACTATGTTCTGCAGTATCTTAACATTTTTTCTGATGTATCTGTTTACTACATGTATATTGAATTACTCCCTGAACAATAAATCAGCCACTGTCTTGGATACAAAATTATTTTCCTCACACTAGATCTGCAATATACAACTTTTTCTAGACAATCCCAAGAGTAACAGCTGGCTGACAATTTAAACAAGTCTGCAACATTAACCAGTGAGTGCAATCCAGACTCAGATACCAGGGAAGAGGAATGCTTACAAACAACTGAAAAATGTCTGTGGCACAACAGCACTACTAAAATTCTACCAAATGAGAAAAAATCAAATTTCTTTTCTCAGCTGCAGTAGGGAAA
>NW_008687808.1:17520-41021 GCF_000695815.1 Acanthisitta chloris
CATATTACAAGCCTTCACGTCCACAAAATGCTTACTTTACTGAATGCAATGTGGTTATGAAATGCATTTGGCCACTGGGAAGAATTCTATAAATCCTACAAAGCTACCCAATGTACCACTCTCCAGCTAACTCCTGTGGCTGGGCTTGCATGCTTTTGTAAACCTCACTGTGGGAATAGAACATTTATCAAAGCTATGATTTCTTTCCTGCAATGTTATATCTATTGTATACCAGGAGTTCTGCAGGTGCATGATTTATCCATCCTGTCATTAGCTACAATACCCTGCAAACAGTTTTTATTTTCTGCTGGAGAAACAAATACTCCTCCCATAAATTGTTTTACTGCTGATTGGGGAACAGGCTCCTGCTCCCTTGACAATAAAACAGCTTGCTTTCTCTGACCATGAAGTTATAATTTCCAGCACAACAATCTGAAGCATAACACCATTTCTTATGGAATTAAGTAATATAGGGAATATAGGAAAAAATTTAGCTCACTTTTCAATATCACACCTGAACTCTCATTATCTGTTAAATGCCCACAGGTTTGATTGCTTGAGGGATATTACAGATAACATAGCCCCTAAAGACTCAACCCAGAGAACACAGAAGGACAAAGAAAATGTCAGATAAATTGAACAAAAAATGTTATCTTTTAAAATTAAAATAAAAACTCAATATGATTTTTGTTTCTGGAATCAGGATTTGCTAAAGAATTCAATTGGGCTGAAAATGTTCAATGAACATTTTAAAAAACAAGGAAGCAAACTGGAGAGCCAGGAAATCCAGAAATGAAAAGCAATTTCTTACTCAGTGAAATCATACTCAGACAGGCCTTTCACTCAAATTAATTATTCATAGAACCACATATATTGTATATGACACATTTGAATGTGAAAAGGCTAATATCCTCTGGCTTTTCCAGTACTCAAGTGATCCATTAGAAATTTAATAGTCAGTCGAACAATTCCATGACTTCAGTAGGATGTATGAAAAATAAAGGAGAAAGCAGAATGCACTACAAAGGGAAGAAGAAAATAAGAAGTAAGACATTTTCAAGACCATCTCTCAGGGTACTCAAAATCAATTTCAACTGCTTCAGATATCTGTTGAGTATCAAATACGAACAGAGGAACAGAAACGCAGGGCTACAGAGTTGTCTAGAAAAGCTGCTTTTTTCTTTGCTTAAGCTTTGGGCACTCATGCTGAAGAAGAGAGAGAGATGATTAACTTACTAAAAAGGGTGAGCAAATTATAACTAGGAAGTTGACTATAAGCTATTTTAATTCAGTGTAGTATGGACTGGCTTTCCAGGATACATCAATACAAGGTTACAGATTTCATTAAAAAATAAGTAAATCTCAATGAAAAATTACATTAAAAATTATCAATATAAAAGACAATGGAAATACCTAAGAGATAGTGTGCTAAGGCACAAGAGCTTATGAGATTTTGCTTTGCTTTGGTTTTATTCCTCTGGAAACAAAGAAAGCAATGAAAGGCTATTACAATCCAAATAATTCTGCAGACTATCGACAATCCTATAGTCTAAACTAGTGTGAAGGATATACAGGCATCAACAAACAAAAATATTATCACCTTATATTAACTTAACACATAGAGAACACCTCAGCTGAAGGAATCAAGAAGTGCAAGGTACACATGCAGAACATCTGACCATGCAAAGCTTCTGTGGTCTTGGTCAGCACAGCATTTAAAATAATGGGACTACTCATGACCAAAAAGTAAACCATGAGCATAAGCAAACAAATCCCTGACAAAGCTTTGTAGAAACTACTTCTTGAGTTAAACACAGTTCTCTCATGCATCATCTACTGCTCATAAAGCACTATGGTGTGGCCAGGTCATAAAAGAAAATTTGCCTTTAGATAGTATCAATCAAATGTTTCTAAATATATAAACCCACTTTGATTTTCTAGTATCAATGTGAATGCAAACAAGCAACCTTCCTTCAAACTTCAAACTATAAAGATCATGAGTTTTACGGGCTGACTTGCATTTTGGCCAAGCTCCAAGTGTTTCTTATTGGCATTTTATACTCTATAAATTGGTAAACAAACCAAAATAACAACAAAAAACCATGAATAACTTACATTTTAGTAAGGTTACTGCAGTAAGGAAAATTCAAGCACGTCTGAAAAATAGCTTCAGTTTTCATGAAATTACACTGCTGAGAAAAAAATAACCCCAACACATTACATATTGGGGGGCGAAAAGTGGAAAGCAGAGATATTTTCAATCCTGTTGGAAGGTGCTCAAATAAGAGAAGTCATTGACCCTCAAGAGAGGAAATCCAGCTGAAGCTCCTCAGAGCCTGGCATGTGGAGCTGTACTTCTTCACTTAGGAAACACTGACAGCTAGGGGAATAATTCAGTGAAGCTCAGCCTAAGGGATTTTTCTGCCCCAGTGCCCAATGGGATGAAGAAAATTCAGATCCTTCCTATTGAACTTCAACATCATAAACTTGTCATGCAAACGTGAGGGAAAAAATGCAGGAAAGCTCTGCTTTTGTGTTTCTCCCTCCTTTAACCAGAGCCCCCTTTCATATCCCCAAATGTTTGTTAAAATGTTAAAATCTAGATTTTAAAACATGAAAGTACAGCAGTCATGTTCAGGCTGCAAGGACTAGATGAGAGGTGAGAAACAGACTGAGGACAAGGGAGAAGGTGACCACAGGAGAAGACTCTAAAAATAAACAGATACTACCCTGTCTTATCTGTGTTTTCTGATTTGTCTTTTTGAGCCTACATCTCAAAAAAACTAAACATGGAATTTATGCAGATGGAGATTTCTGTCACATTGTTCCCAGTTGCTTTCAAACCTCTGCTTCTCAAGTCAAATCCTTTCTGGAGTTGATGACTGCATTTCCAAACTCTAAGTATGGGTAGAATTTCTTAACACTCTATAAGTACACTGGTCTAAAAATGCTATTGGATTAACAGCAAATTAAGCTAATACAGTTAGCACAGAAATTCTTTAAAAGGCATATTTTTAATTTAATGCTTCTATATCAGTAGTCTCTGCAGATCTGTGCTTAGACTATACATTTCAGGAAAATTTCCCATACAACATATTCACATATACATTGTACTTCCTAACATGTATGGGTGTCATAACCTCATAGCAGAAAGAGGAAAAAACAGTAATATTAACAAGGTTTGTATGGAAGCTTACATTAGTTACCCTATTCTACCCAAACAGTTCAGAAGGACTAGTGGGAATATCTTTGAAGATTGCCAAGAGATATTTTTGGAGATACATTATTTGTTCAGTTTAAACTAAATATCTTAAAAACTCCAATCACCTATAAGTAGCTTCATTATTATTTAAGTGCAACTTTTAGTATTTAGTGAACTGTTATGTTGATACTAAGACAAAAAGTTATATGGATATAAAAGAAAAGAATCTTGCCTACTGTATATGGAAAAGAAAAAGAATGGTTTTTCGCCTAAAGGGGAAAATTGTTATTTGCAAGATCAAAAATAACCATTACCTCTGAATCAGGCTTCTTATGTGACTCAAACTTATGTGACTCTTTCCTGGTCTCTGTAGCAGAGATTTTACTGCTTCCTCTTTTGCACCCTTTGGGAGAATGTGTGATATCTTTTGTCCATTCAAACTTGACAGCAATGTTCCAAATCCCCAAATCAATTACCAATTGCATCATCACTGAATCAAGTTTTTGGTCAATTTTCAGGTATATAATGAGTATGAAAGCTTGTATAGTTGAGTACAAACAACAAAAGACACAGAGAGGCTTCTAGCAATTCACATGCAAATATGAAAGCATAAGTAAGTGCAATAAAGAAGAACATAGGCAGAATATGGAGGATATTTCCAATGATATTTAAATCTAATGGCAGACTAGGGAAGACAAAAGCAGAACCATGAATTAGGTGGATTTAAGAAAGCTAAAGTCATATAAAAGCAAATACAAGGAAAATAGATTTGAGGAGCTGAATCATAATAATAGGGCTTTGCTTCATCTCATTTATCTATGTGTATTTACATTTATACATCTACGCACATATTACATAAGGGGGAAATGTTGTGAAGCTATTCTTTAATTCATAGAGATTAAAACCACCTTATTACAACTTTTGAACATTCTTTTAAAATTACATATATTAAAAGAAATATCTAGAAACATTTATTTTGGAGGGAAAGGTAATTGTCATTTTTCTAACTGACTGCTGCTAAGATTTTGTGCAACCTTAATGCAGAAAGGCAGAGGAAAAGAGATGATGGTCTACAGTTTAAATATTGAAGAAAAAAAAATCACATATTTTAATCCAACCATATTTATGTCCTTAACTCCTATAATTTTAGAGATATCTGCTGTAGACTGTGATTATACCCAAATTGTTTGCAGATGCTGCTACACAGCAGAATAGTCACAGATAAATTGTTGAAATATTTGATGGCATTGTCAACCTATTAACAAAATAAAAATATTAAATGGACACCGAATAGATGCTAATGACACCATGATTTGAGGTTACCATCCTTTTTTACACCTCTCTTTTACTTTGACCATGATATAGAAAAATGCATATTTTCTACATAGACTTCCCTAATAAGAATTCTTAACTTAGATCAAATTGATAGAACATACATAGGGGCTTTTTTGCCACTGCCTAAAATTCTGATTTGAGTCAGAAACATTTGAATTCATAGCAAACTCTCTAGACAAAATACTAACCAATGTAAAAACTTGAATTAGTTTATGCAAAACAATTTTTATTTTAAAAATTTATTTTTAAGAAGCAGAACATTTCACTCCATAAATAAATATTTTCTTGTATCCTCAAATTCAAGAAAAAATAAGCAGGGACATAGTTGCTATAAAACCAGCAGAATTCAGATAAGATAAGATAAGTTTTAAGTAATTATCTGATTTCATAGATCACATCTAGCTGATTAAACAATAGCAAACTTGCTAGACAAAGCAGCAAGTATAGGCTTTATTAGTTTCTTTCACAACAGAATCATACAGTTTGACAAGATTCTTCTAATCATTCATCTGCAAAAATATGATAACTTTAGGAAATGCCATTCAGGTGCTGGATGCCAATTTTATTCTACATGCTAAGGTCTCAGTGCACCAAAAACCTTAAGCATATGCATTGCTGTAAGCATAGGACAAAGTCTACAGAAGCCCAGAGGATTTATTATAGTACTAGAATCATAGAAAAGATTTTCATTTGAAAGACTTAAATATCTAAAGGAATTGATCCTGTGCTGAAGATAAAAACTTTATTTCTTTGCAAGAACAAAAAGATGGAGACTTAGATAGGAAACGGGGGATTTTGCTGTTTATTTTAAAAGGATATAAATCTTCATGATCCAGGCTATACAAGAAGGCTAGGAAGATTAATACTCTCTGGGCAGCATATTCTACTCTTATTATGCACAGGATATCTTGCACCTTGTTCTGAAGCATTTAGCAATGGCTCATGGAACAAGGGATGTTTAATGGTCTGATATGGGCCTTGCTGCATCGATCACTGTGATACAGCAATCAAAGCCAGAGGGTGCATATTTGATCTTTACAAGAGAATTTCACTATGCTAATCTCTGAAACATAGCTCCAGATTATTAGTTTTTCTCCCTCGTGTATTTCCTTACTTAAAACCCCAAACAAATAAATAAATACAGCCATCATGCAAAATTTCTGAACTTAAGGGAAGTCAATAGCATTTTTATAAGTGGTTGGCAGAACATTACCTCTGTGCATACTGGGGCTGCAAATTGTGAGGAGCCCTATTGACCTCTTTCTTTTAATAAATTCCTTTTTGGAAAAAACATACACATAATTCATTATGTCTCTTACTTCCTGGAGGAAATACTGGTGCAGCTGAGGTCTGGAAACAGAAGACTCAACAACAGGAACAAACAATTAAAGTATTTCACTGTCCTGCTTTTTCCTTCAGTATTCTACACAAGCATTCTTACTTCTACTTACTTTCTATTAGTCATCCACTGTACCTTGCAAAAAACTGACGTTTTCTGCATGAAAAAGGATGACAGAACAGAAAAGAATTGGTTGCATAATTTGTACTCGAACACTTACAGTTGACTTTAAAAGTTCAAGAATTTGCAGACAAAGTAGATGTAAGTAGATAACTTGTATCTAGATTTTCAATTATGACCAGCTTCAGGCTGTTCCTTAAAATCCTGGGTATCCATTTCAGTGTACCCATGACTCTTCCATTACTCCATTATTCCCTTATTTCCACTCATTTCTTATGAAACTTTTTTCACTTCTCTTTATTTAGATATTGCTATATCATTGATAGATAGGTCAATATGTAAAGAATCCACACCCAAAAATTTGTACCCTCATAATTTGACTCTCAGGAAACAAAGAGCAATTTAAAGTACAAGATTAAATGGGTTATAAAAGAGTTTGAGGTTTATAATGGCCAACAAATCAGTACTTAAATGCCTGACATGAAAGAATCTCCTGTTATTAATTGCTTCCGATAAGAAGCACAGACATCTCCACTGATTTTAAGAGCTGATATAAACTTTACAGGTTTTTACATTTTTTTTTTTAATCTTCCAGGTTCACTGAGACATGTAGAGATAGATATCCATAAATTTATAACATTTTTTAGAGACATAGTGGAGGGGTTTTTTTTACTACTAAAACTTGAATGTGTAGGTTGCAGAGTACTTTCCCTAAGGTACACTTACATTTTAATAATATGTTATGGTTATAAAATATTATTATTAAAAATAAAGCAAAACAGTCACAAGAATATCCCAGTTGGAAGGATGGGGAAAGTTATCTGGGAAATGAGAATTCATGCTAAATTCCCAAAATGAGCAGCAATGACATAAAAATTGTTTCAAAGAGAAAGCCATCTGCAATACACCATCAAATTTTTCATGACTACAACAGAACGTAGACGTGCTGGTACTTACTCTTGCAAACATACTCTATTAGCATCTTACATGAGTTGAGTATTTCCTTAGCAAATGATCTCTTATGGCAATTTGGCAAATAGAAACACCGAGGGCGTAACCCCCTTTCCACTTAGTAATTGATGACTTTCCCATTGAATTCCGAGTCTATGATTTTCCCTCTTCCAGTACAAATCACAGTCTACAAAGAGCAACATGTGTTTGTCACTATTTTTTTTCAAATACCAGTGAAGAAAAAGGGTGATAATCTGGAAAAAAAAATCCACAGACGACTAAACCTGGGTGAAGTTTTGAAAATGGTAGAAAACCAGCTGCGAACATCTCCAGGCAGACTTTGTTATGCAAGAAGAGAAACACTATTCTTGCTTAATGATATCTACAAATAACATTAAGCAATACTGAGAGCTGCACAATCATGGGACACTCCACCTAACATTAACTATTAAATAGATAAAAAATTACTATAGGGCACTGTGAAAAACAGTAAGTTTTTTCTATTGAATATTCCCTAACAGTCAGAAAAGGGCCAAGTCATTCTGAGTATGTTATCAACAATACACAAGTTTCTTCCTTTTACTGTTACTCCCAACTAGGGAGAAACAGGAGGTGATAATTAGAAGACCTACATTATTTACTTTTTCTTCCGAAGAGGTGCAGTGAAGTATCAGTCTGACACGAGCAGATGCTAAAGCAGTTCTTTTTGTCTTTTGCATCTAAGAGAGAAGGTTGTAGATGGAGAACACAGTTCAGCTGCTAAATTAATATTCACACTGTAGTTCCACATTTCTATCCCAGTGAGAAAGGTCAGATCATGTGGAGACAGATCTGCAGGGGCGTGGGAGGGTAGGTGGAGCAAACCAGTGAAAGGACAGCTAGGAGACCTACAGCCACGTTGTGTAGTGCAGAAAGTGGACAGATCACACAGTGAAGCCTTTGACTTCTTGCAAGGTATACCCTGTGAAATGAATTTCAAAATAAAGTTTTAAATTACAAATGGCTTTTCCAAGCCATTGCTGGCATGAGCACTACTGTGGAAAAGCTGTGACACCAGCAATTAGGGATAGCAGACTCTGAGATATTAAGAGAAACTCGTCAAGCATAACTTAAAATATCTAAATATTTCTCCTAAATATTCACTGAAAGAAGAAATAGAAATTGCTTTGGCTCTGCTTGCCTTTAAGTTTGCACCTTCTGGGTTGTTTTTTTTTTAAATATTCACAGATACTAGTTCAGAACTTCTATAAACATAATACTAATTCACGTCTAAAAGCATCAGGAACAGGGAGGCTAAAGATAGAGTTCTTTTAAAATATAGCATGTGGTGTGCCAGCCACACAGTCCTACCAATTTTATGTTTGTCCTATCTGTCCAAGCCAAACACATTGTGAACATCTAAGCAAAGCTTCTTGAATCCCCCGCTTAATATTTGCAAGGAATGCAGATGGAGTATTTGCTGAAAGAATTAAGTTGATGAAAAGAAAGCATACACATTTAATGAGTGACAAATAAGGCAAAGTACTTTAGTCCTGTCTTAAATGACCCTTAGTACTAACCATTCAAGGAAAAAAAATCCAAACTAGCAATTAACATTTTAAAGCCTCATGAATGTCCACACAAATGCCAGCAGCACCATCAGAAGTGACCACCGCAATGAAAAGTGTTATATAATTTTTCCAGATGACCCTGAAAATTGTTAAAGAAAAGATGTATGGAATAAATTATTTCCTGGTACTTAGTAGAAAATTATGGGGTTTTTTTGTATATATGGATCATTCACCAGCTACTGAGCCTGTTCTAAAGTAGGGCAGAAACTGTTCTACAGTCGCCAACACAGGACTCCGGTGACAAGGGTTTTTAGGTACCCTTTAACTCCCAATAGAAGACACAGAACGTATTAAATGTAAATGCAGACAACTGGAGTGGCTCCTGCTTCCATGGGGTGAATGAAAAATGGCCATTGGCACAGTTTCAGGAAGGATTTATTTCTAAAAATATCATCCTAATGTACAGTACTCCTCTAACGGCTCCTCCAAGCAGCTTGTCACTGTTCCCTACTCCTTAGTTAGGTCTTCTAGGGTAAAGAAGTGGAAGAAAGTATGTCCAAACCATGCTCTGACTGACATGAGGTTAAAATCACATAGTTCCAGTTTGCTGCAGGAACTATTTCAGCTTTTAGCCAATCTCACAGCACAAAGACTTTGCCTTTTACTTCTCCTGCTGGGTCTAGCTGAGGATTGAGCCCCATAGCTGAATTTTGAGTATCCTTAAAGTTTGTGAATCACAAATTGTAACAGATGTCCCTGCTGTGCAGGGAGTTTTGTTTAAAGGTCCATCTGCCTGCAGCCTGAAATCTGGGATTCTTTCTTTGCATCCTGAAAAACCAGATCTTTCAGCCCAGTCACCATAAAAATGCAGGGATTTTTCTGAGGGGTATGGAAGATCAATATGTTGCATAGGTTTGTTCCTCTAAAAAGAGACACAGATGAGACCATCTCAAGGTCTGGCAGGATACAGTCTTATTCATGTTAATGTTGCTTCCACAGAATTGGCTGCCTCCTGCAGGAAGGAAATGGATATATGCACCTACAGCTTTTTTCTTTAAACCCCACATAATAGACTCCAGTGCTCTACAAGTCTGGGGATGTAGAGAAGAAAGGAGTCATCTCTGCATGGCTAGATGGAGTATGTGGGCCAGGCAGTGGAACATAGGGTCCAGACTATGGTCATTTAGAGGAGAAAGGCACAGAGACTACAGCCCCAGTATATTTAGCAAAAATGATTTAGAAATGTTTCCTAAGTCTGAGCAAAAGAGGACAGGACAGATGAAATCAGAATGGAAGAGGAGTGAGTGACTATGAAGGAATGAAAATCAGGATATGGGAAGAGAAAATAACAGAAAGGAGACAAGTGAAAAGAGAAGCAAAAGGTATTTACTACGCAATTAGATTTCATGCAGGGAAGCACTCAATTCCTTCCTCTGTCCAGCTCACAATACCACTTTTCAGAAGAAATTCTCCACACTCCCCTCAGCATATGAAGGGGGAGGGTGGATGGGGGAAGGGCTTCTTCAATCTCATCAGGCTCTACTGCTCTTTTCCAGGTTCTTCCATTAGATCACTACGCTTTGCATTTTGGATGAGTAACTTGCAGGAGTTACTGAAATACTTGCATTTCAGCAGAGCCAACCCCAGCCCTAGGGGTTTTCTGAGCAGGCACTCACCATACTCTTGAGAAGAGGCTCCAGTTTCCTTCCTTGCCTTCCTCAGCTCACTTCAGCCCAACAGATCTACATTTCTTTACAGAAGTAGCACCTCAATGTCTCTAAATTCTCCAATCACAATAAGCTTCGTGGCCCAACTTTCTTCCTGCTCATCCTCTAATAGCATGAGGATATCTCCTCCTCATAGTTTTAATTATCCTATTTGCAGTTCATCTCCTTGTGGACAACAGGCAGGCCCACAAACTTGAGAAGGGACTGCACAGATAGCCAAGAAATTGTTCTAGTTTTCTAAACAGTCTCAAGTGTTGTCTATGCTGAGGTCAGACCTTCCTAAAAAAGTCCTTATTGGCCTTCCTTTGACTTCACTACCAAATCATGCATAACCTCTCCTTTGTAGCCAGCTTCCTTCCTCCTGGATCAGGTGCTGCATACAGTCATGTCCAAGATAGGCATGTGTCTCTGTTTCTCTCTCCTGTCCAAGCTGAGAAATTACATACCTCCAGATACGAAGCCATGAATTTCATAAAATGAACCAGAATTCATGGGTTATAACAATGTCCCCTTACTTGAAACTGGTTGCAAGTGTCCCTGTGTCTTCAATTCTTTGCTATTTTAGAATGGTGCATTTTACCTCTGGTTAACAGCCAAAGGAAGTCAAAGAGTATATCTTCCAGCTATTTTAAAAAACATTCAGCAACAGGAAATATATTTTTTCAGACACTTACAGTAAATCTTTGCTATTGTTTTATAATCTGGCATCCTGTTCACCAGTTTAGAGGTAATCTATTAGAGGACTCAGAAAACAAACAGTATTATGCACCTGGAAAGCTGGGTAATGCTACTCTGGAGTGGAGGATTTTTTTTCAGATACATTTATTTATTGAAACCCAGGAATTACTTCTTTTTATCTTTATATCTTTGTAAAGGCAGAAGGTACTGGTGCTAACAAACAAAATGTAGCCACACATGGTATTCTGTAACAGCATCACAGGTTCAGTATTTTCTGTATGAAGTATTGCTTTATTTTTATGGAAAGCCTTTATATTTTATCAGAAATCAGATGTCCATGTCCTTTTATTACTGGCAGAATTCGGAAGAGGGATAGGTGTCTTCAACATGGCATTCATAGTTTTTCACTTACCAGTGAAATGTTCTGTACCTCCTTTCTGAGTTTATTCTATCATTTCATCAGTTTTCTGCATTGTCCTCTTGTTCACATTTGAAATAAATGGAAGTTATCTAAATTCTTGAAAATTTCCCCCTTTTTTTTTTCTTATTAGACAATTCAATTTTTACTTAGATTAGATTCCTGTGTATAGTGGTCAAGATTTGTTACAAGACTTCTTACAAGGCCCCATTATTGGCAGATGTATTCTTTATTCTTCTGCCTTGAGCATATATTTAATGTTTGCTTTTAACTACTGTAGTTTGCCCATCAAGGTCTTTCACTGCCTATCTGTGACTGCACCTCCTAAACTGACAGTCAAATTGGGCTTGGAGAATTTTTAATAGGTATTCTGTCCTACTGATAGCTAGAGAGCAGTTTGGCCTTCTTTCCAAGGAAAGACTCTTCAGGCACAGTGCAAACTTTAATTGTTTCCATAGTCATTCAGTGTGCCCAAGATCCAAAAGCTGCCACACAGCTCCATTTTCCATTTATACTATTGGGTGACAGGCATGTTGAAATAGGGTCAGATTTTCAAATAAGGAAATTATTTTTTCCCCCAAAATAGAACATGCACACAAAAGCAGACAAAAAGAATGCACGCCAAAGACGAAAATGAATTAGCTCCACTCCACTAAAAGAAACCAATAAATGCTTTTACAACAACAGTGTAAAGCTGACTAGGGCCTGAACTTGCTCTCACTAATGTCAGTAACAGTTTGATTCAATGGGAGCAAAGTAAATCCCATTAGAGCCTTTTATAGAAAAATCCTAATAAAAGCAGACACTACAAAGTAAAGGCCCCGTTCAGCCTTCGCTTACACCATAGCTATTGTAAAGTCACACCGTCATAGCTGGGGTGCACATTCAGAGCTGGAGCATTTCAGTCCTACACATACCACGTCACAGAAAGCCAAAAGGAGATGCTGTACAGAAGTGAGAATTGCAAGTCTCTCCTGGCCATGGATTTAGTATGTTATTGTTAGGTTTACATAAGACCTGGCCCAGTCCCAAATGTGCATTCCCCAACACTCGTACTGCCTGATTTATGCTGTCTTATATTGCTGGTAAAAGAATCAAATTGGTGACTGGCTTTGAATGAAGGCAATTAGGGTGGTTGATTGGTTTTGTAATTTGGAGAACACTACTCCAGAGTATAAGTCAATTGTGTAGAACTATCCAGGTCTTTAATCACTGGTTTCCCTCTGCAAAGAGCTGATGCTTTACATCATCTGAAATTCATACCAGTTATAATCAATTCCATTCTCCCCGTTACCCCCCTTACTGCTTGCTCCCCTGCCCTGCACCTGGCAAAAACACAGCATTTTACCAGAGAAAAAGTTAACTATAGCATGGTCAATTATATTTCAAAGGTGTATCCAAATTTAATTTACAGGGTCAACCAACTATGTGGGGGTAATTATCTTTACAAAGCATCTGACAGCTGTTGTGATATAGTGGTCCAACACTTCCTGCTAGAAATCTGTCGGGAAGAACTTGTTTAAATTTGACTAACATTAAAAAACAGACTTCTGTTTGCAAATCCTACAAAACATCATCAATAAAACCAACAATTTTACGTTCGTTTCTTGGGTGTCCCCCCCAAAAGACTGGAAATTCTCAATTAAAAGAGTTTTCTTTCTGAATGGAGAATAAAATAGGAAGATCTGCAGGTTTAACACATGAAAATCAAGCCAAGCACAGGACAGGAAATCATACATAATTTGCCTATGTATAGTAACCATATACCTTTCTGAAACAGTTTCTTATTTAAACATACTGGCTCCAGAAATTCCGAAGCTGAGAAACAAAACTGCACTCAGGAGTTCCATTAAAAAATTTTTGATTCTCAACAGTGGATAGGAATTGAAAGGTACATTCTCAGGATAAATAAGAAAAATTCTGAAGAGTTACATGATATTTTAGGCAATATCTTCTGTTCCCTCATCTCAGTCTGCACTTCTGACATTTATTCAGAACAAAGCAGTGTTTTGCACAGTGGCTTTCAGGTCATTAAGTCCCAAACCTTTGGGCCAATGGTCTGCTGATGGTCTTTGCCACTGATCACTGACCACCATGAAATTATACCAAACATTTAACTGAAATGTCAGTACATCTTACTCAATGCTAGAAGCAGAAGTGAAATACTGAATTCCACATCTCATCAAGGCTGTATAATAAATAATCTGTGCTTCACTGAAAGCTGCCACAAAACCCCTGGTCAGCTCAAAAGAGGCGATGCAAGTTCAAGGCATTCCATAAGCCATATCTTCATACTCCTCATTGAAATTTCTTGCTACAGCTGAACCCTGAAGCCCTGTGCAAACTGACCACCACTGACAAATCACAATTTGGAGAGCCAAAAGTTATATTAGCAGTTAATTAAGTAGCTAATTAAGTTTCATGAGTAGTTAATAACATGTACGGTTATGTATCTTTGTACAAATTCCCTGCATGCACCCTTAATTTATTCTGGTCTTCACAATCCTGAGATTTTAATAAAATCTGCCAAATTGAAGGAAATTCTGGTTTCCACACTCAAGTAAATAGCAAATCTTACTGATTATGAGGCAGTAATGAAACCATGTCAAAAGGTTTGTACAACATGGAGTAGATGATGTAATTGTTAGCTGCATTCAATGCTGCTTACAGTAAGCAAATTCCATAGTAATTGAAATTATCCTATTCCTTGAAATAAAATACAGAGGAAAGATGAAAAGCCTCAGATTACTGTTTTGTTTCACCACTCATAAGTAACAAGGAATAACTGAAAATTCATTATCATCCTGGGAATATTCATCCTTTGGTACTGTAAACAGCTGTGATGTTGCTGTGCAATTTAAATACCCAATCTTCCCATTCCACCTCACCAGAACACTACACATGGCATGTTCAAGAAGGCTGATAAATTTGAACTCAACTGACTTTAAAGTAGCTGCTTACCTAATAATATTCACACATAACACTACACAGAGAAAGACTTTTTAGACTAAAATTGGGTTTACCACTGCAACCAATGTAAAATTGCAAGCACATATTTGTAATATTCCCTAATAGCATTCAGGGTAACAACCCACAGACTAATCAGATTCTTTGATGGAGCTTCTCTTCCTAGGTGACCAGGTTCAATGGAGAAAGAGTGAAGAGTCACATATCTGCAGCTCCCCAGACTGCCATTCATGCCCAAGTGATGTTACAGGGTAGTACATCAAGCCAGTAGACCATCATTTCAGATAATTTGTGTCTAAAAAAAAAATGCCCAAACTCACTTGAGCACTTTGTAATGCTCTTCACATTGACTTTGAAGTGCCTACAGTCCCAAGCTAGGCTTCTCAGGGCCACCTGTCAAGGACAGAATGTGACACTTCTTCCAGGGACAAAGGTACAAATGGGTAAAAATCAGGGACCTGATTGCAGAGTATTAGCCCTTTATGAGAAACCCTGAGTTATTTCTCCTCTTGTGTTCATGACATAAGACTGGAGGGACATGCAGCATATTTGTGACTGAAGTCACATGTCTACAACAATGCTGGGCTTTGCTGTCTTTCTCTAGCTAGAAACTAAACGCAGGAACTCAGATCTCAGCTAGAAAAAAGAAGTGAGAACAAACACAAAAAAATACTATCCCAGGGTCAGGGATTCACATCTTCAGCAGCCCACAGGTGATGAAGCTACACCAGGATCCAACAGTGAAGCATAGGAAGGTACAGAACTTTCAAGTGGTCCCCCATTTTGCAACATCTGGTTCAGGTGGTTTTAGAAACAGAGGAAGAACCAGGAGCTCTGGATGCAGACAAATTGGTGACAGACTACAGGTCATGTCACCAGCCTTACCGAGATAATAGAGTCAAG
Organism: Acanthisitta chloris; assembly: GCF_000695815.1. Lineage (NCBI taxonomy): Eukaryota > Metazoa > Chordata > Aves > Passeriformes > Acanthisittidae > Acanthisitta > Acanthisitta chloris. The sequence goes on from NW_008687808.1 coordinate 32,711, forward strand.
GCAGCACAGGGTTATTCCCCAAATTGTCTCCAGACACAAGGAAATGAAGGCACAGCTCCAAATCGAAGGCCTCAATAATACCAGCCAGAAGCACAACTCAGGGCAAACCAAAGAGCATTGAGCAACAGCCAGCAGGAAGGGGAAGTTCTTCCTCGTGATTAGTGGCAACTTCCAGCAGTGTATCTGAAAGGGATGGTGGCAGAAAAGATCCCTCAGCAGCAGGGAGGCTGGCTCCAAATGAATCAAGAGATTAAGGGATCCCATCCTTTGGGGGGAACAAAGGAGGAAATAATCTGCCAGAAGCCTCTTGGGCTAAAATCCTTCCTTACAAGCCTCTGTTTGGGGTAACAGCAATTAAAATATATTAGGAGTACAAAGGAACCCTGGAGAAGAGAGCTGGAGGGTAAAAGAGGGTGCAAGTCCTCCTCCTAAAGGCACTGGTCTCCCTTGAGACCACAGGCTGTGTGCAGAACTCCAGGCTACTAAGCTAAAGCATCTGAATAACTTCTGGATATAGGTATAATTATAGGAATCATTCCTTTAAAGCCTATGACTTTTTAACTCACAGAAAGGTAGGTATTTCATCCCAGCACTGCCCACTTCTCATCATTGGGAGATTTAGAAAAGAGCAATCTAGCACACTTGAAGCTGACTTTCAAACTCCCCTCTGGCCCTCCTGAACAAGGTGTAGAAGCAAGTAGACATAAGCTTTTCAGCCTGCAGTTATGCTCACAAACACTCTCCATGCCCCCTGCTGCTCAAATTGAGTTTTACCTTCAGGCAAAAGAGCCATCATCACATTTCTGAAAAATATAAAAAAATTGTCTTGACTGTGCTGTTAGCTGCTCCCTGCTAACTGTAAGAGCCACACATTTCTTCACAGAGAGTGGGAAGCAGGGGGAGGAGGAGAAAAACTGCTACTGACTGCTTCTAATAAGAGAACTCCTGATGTTTAAAAAAAAAAAAAAAATAGAGAGAGAAAAAGCAGCAAATAAAAGTGCCATAGCTGGGTGAGGCACCAAAATTTTTAGCTATTTTCCCCAAATTCTAGTTCTCAGGCGCCAGGGTTCTGCTTGCATATCTAACAGTAATGGTAAGTTCATGTCCTCAACTCCGAAACCCTCACTAGGCATATTTCTCACTCCATCCCCCAAAAGACTCCTAACAAATAAGCTTTGCACAGTGCTGCAAGGTGCCAAAATGACACAATAACTTCATAGGAGATGGCTAAAGGTTTCCTCTTGAAATAGGAGCATAAGGACTCCCCTAAGAGACACAGGAGAAAGCTGACTTGCAAATGTTTAAGAAACTTGTCAATGCACAACTGACTGATTCTGATAGATTTAATGAAAGTGCTCTGTACTGCTGAGGAGGTATTTACAAAAGCAGAATTTAATCTAGTGAGACTGTGTTCCCACCAGAGCCAATGAATAGACATAGGCTTGCCCTGGGCAATGTAGAGAATAAAGTCATGGTAAAGACTGTCTTTGTGAAATGTTCCACTGTTTCCCACCACGAGCTGAATGTCCATTTGCTGACATGGACCATTTCATGTATCACGCAGATTTTTTGGAAGCTCTTATAAGATGACCTGATGAACAATTAACATAGAATTATTCCAACTAATTAGAATAATGAGTACACTAAAGAGGTCAACTGTAAAACCTTCTCATTTCTCCACCAGCTAATGTGCAGAGAGCAAATAAGGAGGAAGTTCCTTGTTAAAGGTGAGTTTTCTGAGCAGAAAAGACCTGTAAGCCTCATGACCCAAACAGATTAATGGAGGTTACTGGAGGTGCAAAGGAAAAAAAAAAAAAGAATCTGAAGACTGACCAGAAAAAATAACAAGCTCTGTGAACCCTGGAAAAAAATCATCAAGACCATCCACAAGTAAGGCCAGAAGATTTGGTTTGGATGAATCTTGCATCACATGTGTGACTGTACACATAAGCACCTGAATGTTAAGGTCATGTAAAAAAAGACTCATCCTAGTGGCTCCTATGCAATAAAACCACTTGTTTTAGATTTTCTAGATATTCTACAGATTACTGAAAAAAGTTGCAATTTAAAATGAATGCATTAAAATGCTGCTAGTAACATGCAAATAGCACATGCCTCACATTGGACAGTTTTAGCAAAGTCTTCTGACAGCTGCCAGAATCTTGTGCAATTCAAACACTCCAGTAGTGCTTGAAATAGGAAAAATTGCCTAATTCCTTTTGAAAAATAATACAAATATACTTCTGAGAAAGAAAAAAAAATCAAAAGTCAGTCAATCATACAAGCTAATATTATTCTAGATAATCAAATATTGGCAGAAATCTTGGCAAACTGACTCTACTCTTATCACTACCATCAGATTGCTTGGGCTAACCTGACTTCATTCCATAGGCACACATGATTCCAAATATTTGGGGAGCGCTACACATTATTCACTACTTAAAAATTATTCATATAATCTTTATTTGATATTATATGTGGACAAAATGGACCAAAGTATTCCTCTATAAATTTTTTACTCTTAGCACAGGGAAAATTCAATTTCAGTTACTCTTACAATTTCTATCAAGGAAGTCTGCAATTCTCACTATGGCTTCCTCAGTTGAAACAGCTCTTGATTAGAGAGCCTACCCAGGAAAAAAAAAAGCATTATAAAGCAAGCATATCTTTGGTCACCGCATCTGTTCATTCTACGTTTGACTCTCTTCCATAAGTATCTTTGAGTCTCATGGGTTTCAGAGCATCACTATCCATGCTTATATAAAGAAAAGAAAAATCCTTTCATATTATATCTTTCTTTCTTATAAGCAAATGCAAGCCTTCATTCAGTGCCTAAAAAAACCACCAGAGTCTATTGTACCCAGTTTTCAGGTAAATGTGGCCCGTCAGAGTTCATATTCATAAGCATCCAGATTTGACAATTTTCCATGCTGCATTTCCTATCCAAGAACCCAAACAACATAACTAGCTTATACCTGCTGCGTAAGCTCTTATATTAAGACAGTCTGACTGAATGAAAAGTGTAAGGACATTTTCTGTATGACTCCTCTCCAGCACAGAATCGCAGGTCTTCATGCCTGCTTGATCTGAAGCAGAATTCATGCACAGCCATAACAGGAACATACCTTGTTTGCTTGCTCAAGTCCTGACACAAAAAACTAACCATAACAAGAAACTAGTAGCCAAGACAGCAAAAGTACACATGTACTTTGATTATTCATGACAGCTGCCTGATATCCCAGCTAACTCTGCTGAAATGGGGTTTCTCTGAATCATATTTTACTAGGGTGGGTAAAACCTCTGGCCTCAGTACCCTTCTGCTGAGTCTGCTCTGTCAAATCCTAGGGCTGCGTGTTTGGATGTTACTACTTCCAGTCTTCAACAGCTGTCATCGGGTTTGTCAGAAACAATCTGCCAGGTATGTCTAAGCAAGAAGATTCATGATCCAGAAAGAAATCATGCAATCACAGAATCATAGAATTTAAGGGTTGGAATGGACCTTACAGGTCATCTAGTCCCAATCCCCTGCCATGGGCAGGGACACCTCCCCACTAGACCAGGATGCTCAGGGTTGAGGCAGCCACAACCTCCCTGAATAACCTGTGCCAGTGTCTCACCACGGTTAGAGTAAAAAAAATTTTTCTAGTATCTAACCTAAACTTCTCCTCCTTCAGTCTGAACCCATTACCCCTTGTCCTATCATTGCAGTTCCTAATAAAGAGTCCCTCTCCAGCTCCCTTGTAGATCCCCTTCAGGTATTGAAATACTGCTAAGAAGTGTCCATGCAGTCTTCTCTTCCCCAGGCTGAATAGTCCCAACTTCCTCAACCTGTCCTCATAGGGGAGATGCTCCAGTCCTCTTATCAACTTTGTGGCCTCCTCTGGACATGCTCCAACAGTTCCATGTCCTTCTTATGTTGAGGGCACCAGAACTGCACGCAGTATTCCAGGTAGGGTCTCATGAGAGCAGAGTAGAGGGGAGAATCACCTCTTTTGACCAGATGGCCACACTTCTTTTGATGCAGCCCAGAATTTGATTGGCTTTCTGTGCTGCTAGCACACACTGCCAGCTCATGGTGAGCTTCTCCTCTACTGTCACTCCCAAGTCTTTCTCCTCATTGCTGGTCTCAATTACTTCCCCACCCAACCTGCAGATCTGCCTGGGATCGCTACGGCCCACATATAGGACCTTGCACTTAATTTTGTTAAACTTCATGAGGCTTGCATTGGCCCCCTCTCAAGCCTGTCAAGCTCCTATGGGCGGCATCCCTTCCCTCCAGCATGTCAACTGCCCCACACAGCTTGGTGTCATCAGCGAACTTGCTGAGAAATGGAATAAGTAATGGAAACATTTAATGGAGTAAACCAAAAAAGCTCATATCTCCGTGTGCAACTCTTTCAGGTACAGGTGCATGCAAGCGATCGTTACAAGTTGCTTGAAATCCAAATCTGAAAACTGCCCTGAAGAAAAATTTATGGCAGTGAGTCAGGCGCCTCTTTTGACTCCAAAGGCAAATATTTTGGAGAGCTTATCCATTTCATTCAACTCACCTCAACAGTAGAGATGCTCAAGAAGAGCTAATTAATCAACTCATCGGATTATGGTTGGATTACAGAATCAACATTATATAGATCAATTCTGGCTATCAGTTCTACATTTCATTAGATTCCAAGCAGTCTTTTAAGGGAAACACACACCAGAGAAGTTACTTGCGAGAGCAGCTCCCTGCCATGGTGGAGGGTCACATTTGGGTACAGAAGACATCTGCGTGCACTGAGAGCTCACCTCAAACTTACAGACACAACCAAAGGCAACCAGAGAACTATGCAGCCAGGAAGACAGCTGAAAAACAGACTCATTTATCATTACCAGAATAGAACCTGTGTGAACTAAGGGATTCATATATAAATATCACAATAAATAAACTAGCAGATAACTTCTCTGATTTTCAAAGCTACCAGATCGACACCTACACTAACCATCTGGCCAAAATACTATTTGGATGGGAGAGACAATGAGAAAAAGATTATTGTTTTAATAAATATCAACATGCAAGAAGACAGACAAAACTAAGCACTCATTAACAGCAAGAGATGCCTCAGAGCACAATTTTTTCTTGGCAGACATCAAATGCAGAATTCTTTAGTTCTTCCTTTTCCTTTATTCTGAATGCAATACAAATAAAAATGAATATTCAATAGCAAAATTGCTTGAAGGCCTTTCCTCCTTCAGTCCTCTTACACACACTTATTTTTTTAGTCCTCATCCAGTTGAAGGAATGTTTTACCTATCAAAAATCAAGTAAAGAAAACACAATGAGTATAAAGAAGAGAGAATTTTTTTAAAAAAAAAAGTGAAAGAAGAAATTTAGCTAAAAGAAACAGAAAAAGGAGCAAAATGAAAGTAAGTTTGGACTGCAGGAATGGCTAATGAGAAAAAATGTTTTTACTTTTGAATTAGATAGTTCCTCCCTTTTCTTGCTATTTATTTGAGTCCAGCACTTTTGCTAGATAATCTACTTCACCTTGAAATGTTTTTCAAGGCAGCAGACCTCTAAGTCTTTTCACTGCAGAAAATTGAACTAAAATGGACTTGCATTACTAGCATTACTAGCCCAGATTCATTTATTTACATCCAGACAAATTCCAAGGTCACATTTTACAGATCACCACATAAGACTAGAGAGAAGTACAAGAATCAATGACTTTTCCTGATGTTCGCACTGACTCATCCCGCGATTTCTAGACGGCGAGCAGCTGGAGCGCAGTGTGATAATATTACGTAAGGACCTCGTCAGGCATTGTGAAAACAAGTTGCTTTTAAATCCCATTGATATCATTAAGGATTTTACTAGGGATTATGTTACTGCAGCAAAAATTGCTCAGTTGTTCCATCTTTCCCATCTTTATCAGTTCCCCTATCCTATAAACTCTAGCTGTGCAAGGAGCATTTGTAATCCTAAAGAGAAGGAATAAACACAGACTGCACTGGCTCTGATCTGTCCCAAGTTCAAGTTTAGTGGCCTTGTTAATCTTCCTGGGTTAGTCCTACTTCCTTCAAGGCCTGAGAAGCAAGGAAAGGAGAGATGGCAAAGACCTGCTTTAAACAAATGCAATATGACTTGAAAAAACTTAACTATTTTAATAGTTAGTGTACAACATGACTATATTAGTAATAGATCATGTGACAAATTCTCATGAAAAGGTTTATTTACAAACCAACCTTCTTTCTGAAAATGGATTTTTGCAGGAACTTTTGGAAAAAAACTAAAAATAATATATTTGTCCTTTCAATATTTTTAATATTAGTAACAATAATGTTATCATGAGAGTCCTTGGAGTAAAACACATAAAAAAACCTGCAGAATAGATGGGGGAGAAAAGCATGTTGCAACCTATAAATCAGAAATTATTGTAATATTTTGCAGTATGACATTTTTACATTAATTTGCCTTAAATAACGTGAATGAAGATGCAGACATGGATAATGCAAATTCATCATTTCTGTCATATAAAGAGTATAGTAACTAGTAGTCAGTAAAACTCTAGGTCACAGATGCTGAATTCACAAGGCTACTTACTGGTCAGCACTTCTTCTTGCCAGCTACAGCAACTGTCCCTTAAGAGCAGAAAATCTCCTGGCTTGTAGTTCAGTTTGTATGATGAACGTAATGATGAGACTAAACACTAAATATATCAATACCTAACAATGTGACCTACATTACCTATCAATTATTACTAAATTAGCTGATAATAAATACACTAATTATCTGGCAAAGGTCCTTGCAACTCACTAGTGCAACATATTCTTACATGTTTGACTTACAAAGACTTAAAAGCGCTTGGACACTACTTGTGTGGAAATAGTCCCATTCAATAGTAGAGTGGTTTGTGGGTGGTTGTTTGGGTTTTTTGAAACTAGTTACTAGACCTAAGTGATGGGATCTTGTTATCGCTATTTCATTTATGTGCAAAACATACAATGTCCTTTCAGGGAATTTAATGAACCATGAAGAAGGAGGAAAAGAAAATATCAAAGGAGTTAGTGACCCTTGCCCCAAAAGTAAATTGTAAAGCCTTCCTAGCATTTTTGCTGAAACATCTTTCTATATTTGAAATGTATCTATGCTAGAGGTTGAGTTGTTATGACAAAAAAAAAAAATTGATGTACAACTTGGGAAAGCTGATTGAGGTGTCAAATGTCCACAGGTTTAGAGAACGATTTAATCAATACAAGAGGTATAGGGCATGCAGTTTGTATTGCTGTAGCTTGTGTCCTTTGAAGCTTTGTTGTTTATTTACAGGAGATTGGAAAGCTCCTCTTCATTTGAACCGACAACCGACCCACTGAAGTTCCCACGTTAAGGTCAGATGCCACTTGCAAGAGAACTTCAGAGGGTTCCATCATCCTTCTCCTCCTTTTGCGGGAAATAGCTTCAACATGCTTTCAGCAGAAAGAAAACTACTCATCATTCCAGTCCAGTGCTCTCGATCCAAAATACCAGAATTTAGAACTCTGGATAAAGATTTTGCCAGTCCTTCACTGATTTGTCATTCCTTACTGCAAGCAGGAATAGATTAGGCAACTATAACATCAACTATTTGCCTAATTTTAGTTTTCAAGTATTTAAGCCCCATTGTTGAATTGAAAAGGTAGCTGTTTTTCTTAGGACAATCTCTGTAATAACCTGGTAGCCAGCTTGTGTAAATAGCATATTTCCACTGACTTAGAATAGTTTTAAGTGAAAATGGATCATATCACTTCAGCACAGCAGTTTTGATTTACTCAAGCTGAGAATTTGAATTAAAACAGTAATTCAGAGGTTAGTTTTCTTCATTTTTCTTTACCTCTACTTATTTCCCTGCCATTATTTGTGGAATAAACTACTAATATTAAAGGGTTGTGTTTTCAAATTAATTTCTGGGGTTTCCTTCAATAAAATTGTCTATATTTTCTGACAATTTTGGGGGGAAATAAATGCTTCACTTTTAGTAATCATTTTATAAAATGAAAACACTGTACTTTGCCAGGAGACCAAATGCAACAATAGAACCAGATCATATGAAAAACTTTTATAATGGCAGAAAAATAGTCTTAAATAATAATTAGTTAAATCAAAATCTCATAGAGCAATGACAGGACTCTTCAGGTAACAAAAGCACTTCTTTAGCATATGTTAAAAAGCTGTAAAATGTAGAGATATGCTGAAGAACCCAAGTTTGACTCTCATTTTCACTCTGACTGATAGAAGAATTTGAATAAGTGAAGCTGTTTATCTCCCTACAGAAAAATCAGACACTTTGTTAGTAAG
>NW_008687808.1:41055-49664 GCF_000695815.1 Acanthisitta chloris
GCTGCACTCCTTATTCCAGTAGTCAGGATCACCCATGTTTAAAGAAAACAAAATGGAACACCACCCCCCAAAAACAAAAAAAAACCACAAAAAAACACAAAAAAACCCAAAACAAAAAAAAGCAAAACAGCAAAAAAAAAACCCCAAAACAAAACCACAAAACCCAAACCAAAATATTTTTTTTTATCCAAAATCTGGCATTTTATGTGACATTGAATGGGAATTCTTTCCCTTCTCATATGATATTAAAAACAAGGTGCTTTTAAAGAAACCAGTATCAGCAACACTTCACTGAGCCCTTCAGAAGGGCTCAGATTATCAGAGTTATTAAAGAAATAGACACATAAAAGGTGAGGAATGTGAGACTGCAAATCTAGTTTTTAATGAGCTCCAGTAGGACAAAGTGAGTGGCTATTTCATGCCAAACCAGAATTCTATCCTTGGCAAATACCAGTGCCTTGGAACCCTCCTTTTAGAGCTCAGTGGCACATGGGCCCCAGGGTGGAGGGGCTAAGTCCTGGGCTAGAAAAAGAAATGGCCTCCAGAGTGACAGAACTGCAGAAATAATTTAAGAATGAATGTTCAACAAAAAAAACCCGTCCCTGTTGTGCTCTGTTACAACTGTATCTGAAATCATGCTTGGCTGTCTGGGCACTTCATCTCATGATAACCACATATGTGAACTTAAGAATTTACAGGAGGAGGTAGAAGAATGACCAGACGTGTGAAACAGGTTCCACACTGGGAAAGAGACAACACCTAGAGAACAAGGCAATAAAAGCCTATTAAAGAAAGCACCAATGATATGGAGAAGTGGCAAGGAATACAAGGATGGGTTGCCCAATGAAGCTACTTGTCAGACTTAAAGCCAAGAGAAGAAAGATCTTTCTCAGGAAAAGCCCAGCTAAGCTGTGCAGCTCACAGCCATCAGATGCTTTGGTAGCCAGAAGTATGAACAGCTTTAAAAGGGATCACAGGGAACAGATCCAGTGGTCACTGTGAAGGCTAATAGCCTAGATGCAACCTTGATCTCAGAGCCATTAAGCCACTTACTGCCAGGAAACAGGGAAGTAAGCAGCATAGCAGGACTACTCTCAAATAGTGCTTTCATATTCAATATGTATCAAAGTTTATACATGCAATAGCACTGTATTTTCACAAGAAATTCTACCTGGCTCTTTCCCAGCAAAATTTCATCAAAAAAGGTTATGTTCCTGTAAATGCTTTGGTTTTGACAAAACTGTCTCTTTCCACCTAGAGAAAATAAATAAGAACATCCAACCAGTTCTTACAGTCCACGTAACTGAACCCAGTAGCAATTTTCTCCTGAGCTTCCTCAAACCTGGAAATGATCCAGTCAAACCAATGAAGACACTGCAGAGTTCATAAAAGAAGCTGCCCACTGAGTCTCTGTGTGTACAGGAGCTACGCATAAGGTGAGCACTCAATTATGTGTGCTGCTTATCAAAACGCACTGCATCCTGAGCAGGTAATTTTAAGTAACAAGAAGGAATGTGTAGCCTATATTTAAGTAGATTTGTAAAGAAATACAATCCAAATTACTTCAAAAATGAGAGTCATCCTTTTCCCTCACCTTGCTTTCCCCCCGACACAGCGGCAAAAGGAACACAATGAAAAAAAGAAAAGGTATCATCTCTGAATTCTTTTTCATTGTTTCACACAAGTAATTTAAGTACTATTTCCAGTGCTGTTCCCAGGGATGATCCCTGATCCCACAACAGGCATGACCTGTTTTATTAGAAACACAGGGAGTTTGCCAATTGAAGGTAGGGGTTTTGAGAAATACTAATGATATTTACAGAAAAATAAAAGTTCCTTAAATTGCTGGTGCTTACACATGGTGATATTCCAGTAAACAGATCTATGTATGTTTAAGTCACTAGGCATAAACTTGAATGTTATATTAATTTGATGCATTAAGGAATAAAAAAAATTAATTAATAATAATAAAAGGAACAATAAAACCAAAACAAATTTTTTGAAAAAAATCTTTACAAGCAGAAAAGAAAGCAGCAAAAATCTCCTTTCAAAATTACAGGTGCTACAGGGTTAGAAAGTCCTCCTGTCTCCACTTGGAAGAATTCTAAATTCAGAAAAGCAGTGAAGAAGGTAGAACAAGGAAAGTTCACCTGAGAACACAAATCAAGCAATCATTTCTTTGGAGCACAGTTTTTTTGAAGTTTATGTTTTTTTCTTAATATTAAAGGATTCTTAAGATCAAAATCCAAGATTTTAAAAGCTTTTAGATCTTATTTTTTAAAAGTCTTATTTTTAAAACTGACTCATCACCTCAATGAACTGAAATACAGATCTGTGTTAAAGATCAAAGAAGATGCATCACAACCCAGAATATCATTTCAACTTGCAGTTTGTCAGTGTACCACCTCCAAGATCATTTTTTGCAAAGCTATTAGTGGTTCCTTCCTCAGTGTGTGCCATGGTAGGATCATCAAGAATGTGTCAGTGTTAGAGAACATGCTCAATGGCATACCAAGTCCTCTTCATATTTTTCTTTCTTTGCACATAATTATCCTATTTTTAATGCAATAAAAACAAGAACATAAATTAATGTTGAAGGCAAAATAGCTTACCTTGCTCTTGAAAATATCCCTGCTTTTACACAAGAAAAATGCCACAAAAATTAGACAAACTGTAGGAAGAGACATATCCCATATTTTTCAGAGAAAAATGCTAATTTCCATTCCCAGTTGTGTTGAGGCAGTGCCAATGATTGGCTCCATATGTTTCAGCAATTGGAGTCATATTAACATTCTTACAGTTCTTTGCTTTCACATGCTTTGTCTTGGTTACATTATGCAAACCCAGGAAATCTAGCATTTCTTAACACCCTCCCCTCCTTAAATACCAATTCAGTTTCTGGCTAAAGTGGTTTCTCTATTCCATTCACAACAATGGTGATTTCTCTAGACAATGCAAACAGGTAGAATGAAACCCATATCTGGCTTCCAAAATATGTTCATTTCTGAGAAAATTATGGTTGACTGCATAGCAACATGCAAAGATCACTTTTAAAGGAAGAATATCCTTGCTTCTTGGTACAGCAAAATGTCAATAGATTCCACTTGTATTTTTCCTTGGAAATAAAAGGCAAGCAGAAGTTTTCATCCTGATCCAGTGACAAACTAGCAGTAAAATTCTAGTTGGGCTGAGACAAAGCAGACTAACTTAATAGCTGCAATTTTCATCAGTACTGGAATATGAGTGGTAGGATGGAAAAACCACATTCCAATGCATAACACTGGCAAATGTATTTTTCCAAGACAACCTATTTTTCTAATGCTCTTGACCACAAAGCCATTCGAGTGCATAGTTTCCTTCAGAGGAAGGTAGATCTGCTTAAGATGAATAAAACTACCACAACAGGAATTTTACATAAATGGTTCACAAAAGTTTATGCTTCATCATAAAAAGTACAGGACAATGCTAACTGGAAGAGAAACCAATACTTCTCTTTTAAACAATATTACTAAAAGTCAGTGAGTCAAATCACGAATCTTTTGTCACATTAGAATTCCTACTGAATTTAGTGCTGGGAGCAGGGTTGTAAGTAAGAGCAGAGCACTGAAAAGAGGAAATACTGGTTTCTTGGATTTTACTGCATAGCTGCTTATAGGCTGACAGATCATATCCCCTCTCCTAAGTAAGAGATGAAACACCATCATAAAACAGGCTGGCATGAAACAAGTGCTTGTGGTCTTGCTGGTGTGGGCTTTTTCAGTTTTAAAATCTAACAAAAACCAAATCTGATTCTGATTCCTATTAACTTAAAACAAAAATTCTTGTGTGACTTCCAACCAGCAATTTCACAAACCAGAGCTTTGAAGTGCCACCTAACCAGCAATAAAGGGGGTGTCTATGCTATGGAAACACAGGGGAATTCAGAAAATTCCTTTCAAGGACAGTGGAATTTTTAGGACTGTGCTCCATTTAGAAATACCAAGCATTTTCAAAGCAGTAAAGAGGAGAAAAGAAAATAAAAAAATCCCCTCAAACTGAAAGCAAAAACCTTCTCCTAGCCAAACCACAGATTACGGATAGGCTTTCTGACATGTATTTTATGGTATTTAAAGAACTTAACTAATGAATCTTTCAAGCTGTTGGTGACTGAGATCTTGCTGCAGCAAAGCCTTTAAAGCATCTACTTAGATTTAAGTCAAGTGGAGCGAATGAGTTTTGAGCATGCATCAAAGATTACTCGGGTTATAAAGTCATGAGGATATGTCAAAGGAACAAAGTAAAGCAAATAACAATTAATCAGATGATATTTATGAAACACATACTTTCAAGACTAAAGTAATTTCTTTATAAAATAAAGCAGAGAATAGTCAGAAAAGGGGAAGAAAATCGCCCTAAAATTGTGAGGGAAAATAACTGACAACTACAGGCAACTGTATCACAGGAAGAAAAAAACAAAAATCACTCTTATATTCGACAGATCTTCTTCCTTCCACCTCCAAAATGCGCTGACAGGAACTCAGCAGACATAAAATATTTTAATTCTAGTGCCACATTTGTCAAATGCCATTGTGAAATCTTATAAAACTATTCAAGTTCTGTTGATTGTAAATAGTGCCACTGTAGACTCTTCTCAGCAAAAGGCATTTGGGTTAAAATCAAAGTCGAGATTGCGCGGAAATATTCAACAATGTTGGCAAACTGAGTGACTACAGCCTATGCAAAACGTATCATTCCCTGCAAACTGGTTTTGCAGGCAAATATTCCTCATTGTCAGGGTATTGTACTGGATCAGGTATGAAATGTCCACTACTTCGAACTTATAAAATCCCATATTCTGTTATTTGCAATAGAGATTTCATTTGAGAGCTGTGTGCAAATCCTTTTTCATGTAGAGTTCCTATATATTTGGGATTATTTTCAAAAGATTAAGTACTGAATACACATTAAGAAAATCCATAATGTGAATACAAACATAAATACCTTCACCCAAGACACTTCGCAGTTTTAGAAGAGCTGATGAACATGAGCCATATATTGCCTAACCATCCTCATCCTCAGTGGGGAAATGGGGGAAGAGAAAGTTTTAATAACCTGTTAATGGAGCTGTGTGACAGAATGTAATCTTCTACCCCCAAGGCCCTAAATCTAAGCTCAGACTACAGTACATCTCAATGCCTTACTCTTTAGGTTATGCAGTTAGCATGAAGACAAACACAAACCAGACAACCTTTGGACACCTATATATAGGATGCAGTGGTATTGCCATTTGCCTCTTAGGTCTTTGAAGACCTTTGCTGAATCTTCTCATCTCTCACTTTCAGTAGTTAATGGATGTCCTGGTCTACACCAGTATCTTCTTACCAGATCCCTCGATAACTTTGAAGATTATGGAGGGAAATAGTGTTACAATCTGCTATTTTAACCAAACAGATCTACGTCATGGAAGAAGAGAATCTGTGTTCTTCTTTTTATTTACTTATCTGCCTGCAGGGGAGCTGCTGAGTATCCTTGAATGGTCTCAAGACAGTTAAGGCAGGCCCTGAAATATAATGAAGCAGAAAGTAGCAACATCTCCCACAGTAGCAGAAGAAGCAGCAGCAGGACAGCAGAAGTGGAAGCTGGATTAACAGTGTTCAGAAGAAAGTTTCAGCAGCAGCCAGCAACTGGCTCCTGAAAGGAGCTTGTAATAAGGTTGTAGTTGGCCTCTTCTACCAGGCAACCAGCAACAGGACAAGAGAACATAGCCTCAAGCTGCGCTAAGGAAGGTTCACGCTGGACATCAGGAAGAACATCTTCATGAAAAGGGTTTTTGAGCATTGCTGAAAAGGGCTGCCCAGGGAAGTGGTGGAATCACCATCCCTGGAGGTGGATGTGGACATGACACTTAGTGCTATGGTCTAGCTGACAAGGTGGCAATCAGGAAAAGGTTGGACTTGATGACCTTGGAGGTCTTTTCCAACCTAAATGATTCCGTGATTCTCTCAGGGATGACATCCTCAGAGCGTGTACCCATTTTTTTCTCATGTCCAGTGGCATATTTATAAACTGCAGAACAAGGACAAGTGACCATTATGCACAGGGATTCCCACATCAATTGTAAAAAGGTCACAAGTAGATTTTTCCACTTAATCACACCCACAGACATTACTTGCCAAAGTAGGCAATGAAGTAAAGCAACTGGGTGACGGTAAATAACTGCTAAAGTGAACTTGGGAGTCCTTTTATTTTGCAAAGAGTACTGTATGCCATTAATTACAGGCAAGGCAAAACATATATAATTCCAAGGAGGATTCTTGGAGAAGCAGAACACAATGGCTTCTCACTGGCAAAAGCAGGATGCACAAAAGGGAGATACAAAATTCTCAGACAGGATCCATATTGCTGCCTTAAACACTTAGCTCATCAATAAGTTTGCCTGCCTAACATGAACACTTGAACAAATGCAAATATCCTGAGAAACAGAGCTTTACTACTTTCAGCGCAGACATAAAAAATGTCGATGTATTCCTGTATGAAACAAGCAAAGGAACAATAAACCTCCTGCTCTGTGTTTGTAAGAGGTCAACTGTCCTTAGCATGAAGGTCAATAGCATGGGGTTTAGCTTTTGCAGGGTATTTTATTTATTTTCTTATCAACCTTGTGGATAGCAGTATCCCTTTTGTTTATATTTTAAAATTAACAAATAATCACCCTGTTTCAGTAACGTGCAAGAAAAGGACTCCCACCCAGGAGTGGGGAGACAGCTGTGTTTACGTCATTCGTACTTTTGTGTCAGTAACTAAACAGATCTTTTCAAGATTCAGCAGTTTGGTGGTCCAGACATGCTAGAGAGAGAGCTGAGCCATAAAAGGCCAAGGCCAGAGACTTTATTCATCTGTTTGGGCGCTGTAGAGACCTGCCAGAATAGACTCACACCGCATTTCCACGGTACAGCTCAAAGGGAAGGGCTCTCTTAGAACAAAAATTAAGCTATCACAGCAGGGGACCAGAGTGATGGCAGGAGAGACTCCCTTCTGCGTGAGCAGCAGCTTTGGGAGTGGGTCCAGCTTTTTGCTGTCAAATGAACCTGACTTCACTAATGGACAATATGGAGAATGGAGAGATTCTCCCTGCTACAACTTAGTTCTGCCTAGTTCACCCAAAGCAGATAATCTGGCCAGAGTTACCATGAAGAAGCCAATTCAAAAAGCAAACGCTACATCTTGCTTTGCACATCTGAATATTAATGATCTCTGACCGACAATCGTTTCTTGACACCAAGGTATGAGAAGCATGCAATGTTGTTGTCAAGCTGATACAACACACAGTTTCAATTTCCAAACTGGGGATGCTGAGAAAATGATCAATTTCATACACTCCCACAGGAAGCTAAATTATTCATTCAGAACACCTTATTTTTATACATATTTGCATTCAAAAATCTGCTTCCACCTGTTTGCATGAGTGCCAAAATGAAAGCCTCCACTTTCTCTGTTTTCTATTTATACAGTGAATTTTTCCACACAGCAGAATGTATCTCTTCACTGCTTTCACAAAAGTCTTGTCAACAACCCACAGTTAATGATACCATGTATTATTTCACTGAGATGAAATAATATCATACGCCTCAACAACGTTTTACATAAATGCCCACCGCTCAGCACAAGAGAGAAGAGTGCATAAGGCCAGCATCTGCTAATCCACCAAATTTATTATACCATTCCTATTGGAAATACTTTCCCATTCTAATGAGATATTGCAGAAGGCATCCCATGAAAAAAAAGAGGATGGTGGCTGGCAGAAAGGCTCCTTAAGTTCCCTACTGGAGTTTGTGCATGCTCCCATTTGTCAGGGGCACTTCAAAGGCTTCGCTTCCTACCTTGTGGGAAAGAAGGCATACAGGAGGGACCATGAAGGACCACTTCAATGCCTCTTTTCCTCATTTCACTAATAGCTGCTATGAAGGGCACTGGGCATGAGGAGTG
Source organism: Acanthisitta chloris (assembly GCF_000695815.1). Classification (NCBI taxonomy): domain Eukaryota; kingdom Metazoa; phylum Chordata; class Aves; order Passeriformes; family Acanthisittidae; genus Acanthisitta; species Acanthisitta chloris. Next base: position 49,021 of record NW_008687808.1, read on the forward strand.
GAATTATGATAACCTGTTACATGCCCTCTCATCCAATGCCAGATGTAGTTCTTGCCAAGGCTGCACACCCAGGCTGTGCAGGGGTTACGGTACCCAGCCAAGGGCACGCAAACTTCAACTCTGCCTACTTTTCCATATGACACTTCAAGAAAGTAGGACAAAAAGTGCCCATATCCTTTCACTTGTGAATTATCTCCATACACCACAAAAAAAAGTTCTTGAGACTAACATTTTCAAACCCGCTACCTAATTAATTGTCTTTGCTGGAGGATCTGTGTAACTTCAGCTCATGTTGGGGGAGGAGGTAGGGGTAGCTATTTGAGAATTCCAGCCCTAAATGCAAAGAGGAAAACTAGCATTTTAAAGATATAAATTTCATATTAAATGAAATGAGATGACAATCTTTGTTGTCCTCAGCAGCCCCCAAACTCCTTTACCCCAAAAGAGGGTGTTATTTTTCAGTTGAAAGGTCTTAGGACCCTGACACTCACCTTCCAGGTCTATCACATTTCATGTATGACATATAGGCCATTCCAGAATGGGATAATAACATTTCCAACATTCCTCTGTCTTGTCTAATTAAACTGAGTGGTTCATGAAGGTCTCTCTAGAGGTTTAGGTAGGGAGCTTGGAACAACAGATTT
>NW_008687808.1:49689-99781 GCF_000695815.1 Acanthisitta chloris
CTTCTTGTCAGAGTAATGGAAGCAATACACTTACAAGAAGTCTACAAGACTTCATATAAAAAAAACCCTAAAAAAATATTTTAAACATCTAGAGCATCTACTTCTAGAGTATGTAAGGACTCGGTTGCAGATCACTTCCTAATGTACCACCAAAAAAACAAACATCCATTTTTGAGGCCCCCAAGTAGTGTCACCATGGATTCCACTTAGATAGCAGTTCATCAATACACTTACAAGAAGTCTACAAGACTTCATATAAAAAAAACCCTAAAAAAATATTTTAAACATCTAGAGCATCTACTTCTAGAGTATGTAAGGACTCGGTTGCAGATCACTTCCTAATGTACCACCAAAAAAACAAACATCCATTTTTGAGGCCCCCAAGTAGTGTCACCATGGATTCCACTTAGATAGCAGTTCATATACAGTCTTCAAAATCATTAAAGAATGTGAATAACCATCTGCTTCTTTTTCATATTTAGGGAAGGTGAAGTGCAGGACTTGACAGTGACTTTGCACAAGGGCACACAACAACTTGCACAGCCAAAGGAGTAACAGAACTCAGGTGCTTTATTCCTAATAAACTGCCTGGCTCTCTGAATAATTTTTTGTATTGCCATTTCCTATGTACACTGTGGCACAGCAAACTCATTCAAACTCATTAATTTACTAACAACTGTTAGTAAACATTTTCCTGTAACATTTCCCCAGTTACCAGCTAATGTTTCATTTGAAAACTGAAGCTTTTATTGACAAAGCCATTTAAAATGTAAAATGAATCATGCAAACCTGCAAACAGGAGAGGAAAAGTAATCCACAGAAGAATACATGGGGATGTTTCGAAATACGCGGGAGAAGGGCTGAGGAGACATTGCCTGGCAAGGCTAGTGGGAAAGGAGAGATTTCACCTTTAACTGGAAGCAGCTGTTGTAACCTGCCTAACCCTGATGGAATGCATGTGCTGGGGCCGCGTCTCGCCAGGGCTCTGGCATTGGGACCATGGCAGCTTTCCTGTGGCCAGGGAGCTAACTCACATTTCTGTTATTTTATCCTGAAAGAAGTTACCATGGATACTGGCATGAAAATGGCAATAGGCCAGCCAGATAGAGATGGAAAGCACTGGAGACAGAGTCCGAGATCTCAAACTCCTCTGGCCAGGTGCTAGGCTTTCCATGCCCACAAAGTTCAGCTCCATTCTCCTGCAGCAACAGTCTATCAAAGAAGGTTTGATGGAGTAGGTAAATACCAGCTACTAAAAGTAATCTATCACAGCTCATGAACACCTAGTTAACACACATCAGATTGCTTAAGATGTATTTGTGCGTGCAAAAGTTGTTAAAAGCAGTATTAAAACAGCACAGTAAAGGTAGGTGTTTATTTCCCAGTACAAAGCATAGAATGCCAATGGCTTTCTTGTCTTCTTGGGGTTTTATTGAAACAAAATGACATTGATCAAATACTGTTCTCTGATTCCCTACATGCAAGAATGATCTAAATTTTAAGGGAATTAAGAAAAACTCTGATGTGTTCTGGGAGCAAGTTTCACATTTCTGGTTACTATGGTGCACTTTGGGAAGTGCAAGTGGGAGCATCAAGTCTTCACAAGAGCTGTCCTTTGTCAGAGAAGGACCTGAAGGACTCAGGAATACTTTAACCAAGCCATAATATGCACAGGGTGGGGAGGAGGAGGAAGGCATGAGATACCATTCCCACCTGGAGGTACTGGTGGCCTGCACAGGGATGGGTGTGGGCTCTGGCATCTGGAATACATTGAACCTGAGGGCTGAAAGTTGTTCCCTGTCCTATTCAACCTTGGCATAGTTCTTTAGAAAACATTTACGTTAAATTCAAAGCTTAAGGCTCTGCCCAGGACAACAATAAAAACCTGTGAGAAAATAGAATAAACGAGGGCTCACGATGAGAGAAACTTCCCCATGCATGGTTTCTTGGGTTGTTTTTTTTCTGTGTGCTTTTCCTTTTCTTTTTTTTTTTTCTAGACGAAGGCAGAGCTGCTGAAGCGCAGGCTCCCCACTGCTGAGTTTAGCCAATGAGCGCAATAGGATTCCAACACACATTTCTGCTTTGCAGACCCATTGTGAACTTTATGGACCATGTTCTTCCTCCAAACACAGGGCAAATGTTCCAGGAATGATTCGCAAGCCCTGCCACTCAGTACCAAAACATGCTCCCCTGAGCTGGTTAATTTAAGACTGGAATTAGTCTCTTTGTGCTGACAACCTTTTTATGAAGGCAGCATAATCCCACAGAGCACTTACTGCAAGCATTTCAAATCCTGATGTTTTATAGTGTTACTTTTTACAACATATGTGTATATTTGAAAGGTTTCTTTGATACATTCCTTTATCACAGTACAATGCATAAAATACAACCTACAGAGCTTCCAACTTATTGGCATTGCTCTTTGCATTTTGGTACATAATGACAATGTAATCTAAATTGTTTTAAAGTACAATTTACAGCATTAAAAAAAAATTTTGATTTTTTAATACATTTCCAATTTTACTTTTGTACCACAGTGCAACTGCTGGAGACTGTCTAGACAAAAAGGCAGTTTAATCCAGTAATCTTTCTATAAACCACTGAAATAATGCCATCTATTTCTGCATGTGTGTCTCTGGAAAAACTAATAGAATTTCTGACATTTATGGAGATACTAAAAAATCCGTAAGTGACATGCAAGTATTCTCCATAGAAAGTTCTGAGGTCAGACAAGGAAACCAAAGTATTTTAACAGACTCAATAGCTTAAGTTTGCATTTTATGACACTGAGTAACTATACATACCCAACAGTTTTACATCTCTACCTTTATTCCTCTTAAAAACTCTACTTAGCAGCATAGTAAGTGCTGTATGTCTACTGTGGCAGGGCTGGTCCTGAGAGCCCTGACAGGAACCTGTCAGTCATTGCTGCTGAGGACATGCCTCTTCCATTTTGGAGGGCAACTTCATAGATAACAGTAGCTGTACACTAAAGCTGGCAACAGGTCATGGGGTGGCAGATGCTGGAGTACACAGAGCTACTTCTACTCCTTTTGCTCCCAGATAAATTATGTTAAGACTCTATTATAAGTTAAACCCCAAAAAAAAAACCTTGTTTTTTTCTTCTCTTTTCTAGCCTAAAATCTTCAACTTGTTGTACCACAAAAATCTGCAATTCCAATAAACTGTCCAGTAAAGAAGACTAGACAGACAAGTCTTTCCTATGTAGCAAAGGGCATCAAGTAATCAGGAAGCAAGCTGCAGGCCTGATAATTCACTACATCCAGCTTCTAGGGCAAAAAAGCCCCAAGGACAGTGGGGAAGAAGGCAAATATCTCGTATTTCAAGACAACAAAGAGTTCTTTCCTTTCTGAGCAGTCCAAGTCAGGACAAACTTTTTCAAAGAAAATCAAAAAATGCAATTAAAAGTATGTTTATGAAGCTGTGAAGAAAATTATTTGCTTTACTAGCACACTTCTTTGCTGTAAGATCATTTCATACCTGATTTTCTGAAAAGGCCAAAAGAAAAACAGAAAGGGAGAAAGGCATGCACAGCCATGAAGTGAGTTCCCCATATGCTCCTTGAACACCATACAACAGTGTTATCTCCTTTAAAGCCACACTTAGTTGCAGCTTTCTACTGTGAAGATATCTATGCTGACTCCTTCCTACTTTCCCAGTAGAGTTTTTCTGATTAACAGCTTCTTGTCAAAAAAAAAAGAGGGGGGGGTAATAAAAAAAAAATCCCTTGCAATCACAGGTCCTTAAGATCTTAGAATTAACAGCAAGAGTGATAAGTGATCACAAACTACCCTGGGAGAGCAATAACTGCTCACAGCCTTTGGCTAGGCTCTCCTTTACCACAACTCACAGTCTTTTATAACCCCACTAAGCACCTGTCAAACGTATTAGCAGGGCCTTAGTTCAGTACTTTCAGGAGGTGACACATTTTGAAAGCTAGGGATTATTATTATTACTTACTTTTTTTCTGCATGTACACCCATAGGTGAACATTTTAACCCTGTCCTGTCTGGCACTCCTGCAGATGTTATTTGGAACCATTTAAGACTTCTCTAGTGCACCCTGTACATTACATCTCTGATTGCTGAAAAGGCATTTGGATGAGGAAGATGTTGCAATCGAAAGAGAATAATTATTATGTACAAAGGATTCCTTCTACATTTTTTTATTCCTCTCCCCAAATCTATTTCAGGAACTGTTCCTACCCCTCAAGCATCAATGCATGTGCCACTGGAGACAGAATACAATGGCACTCAAAGAAAAGTATCATCATGGCAGAAATGCCTCTCCATGAAAAAAAAAATGAGGCAGACATAGTTTTGTTCACAAGACAAATTTACATATTAAAGGCTGTATTTATCAATATTTGATTTAAACGTCTGTGCCTACACATTTATTGAACAAAGCCAGATGGGTGCAGGCAGCTGCACATCTGTATTCATTAATAGAAAAGAAGGGAGACATTCACAGACAGCCACAGCAACAAATAACAGAGTGAAAAATATTTGGTCAGACTGTAAGCATTTTACCTCTGTTCATCAACAAAAAATGGAACCTTCCTCAGGCTTATGTTCATCCTTGACTTTAAGGACCAAAGTACTTAAGTTAGGAGAGCAGCTGATGCAATCAGTGGAGAGAGATGTTTGCAAAGGTACAACAGCCCACTTAAGACATGATTAGCTAGACCTCTCCTCCCTGGCCACATAGGGAAGCTACAGTTCCTCAGTTAGATGGGATAAATTTCAGCCTCAATATTTAACTGCCAAGAACAAATGTGTGTTATAGTGAACTAAAATGATAAAATGCTTATTATGGAGTGGGTTTACATTATCACAAATACAAGTAAGTTTTTAAGGATGTTCTTAGCCTAGAGGATAGAAGTAAAAATTTCTACTTGTCCTTAATATTAAACCTTCAGTTCAGTTTCTGACTGAAGCAGTGGCTGCACTACCTGTATGAGCATCATATGCAACAGAAAAAGAAGTACAACACAACTTCTCTTACACGCAGTCTGTACTAATGGAACCAAGATAAAATATCTTCTACACAAATTCATCAGTTCATAGGATGAGGATAAATATTTGGGACAACCTATTTTTAGATACCAGAGAAATAACCTTCAGGCATGCAAAACAGCCATCAGTCTGACAACTACCATCAACAGGAACAGGCAACTGTTCACACCGAGATTTTCAGCAGCACCTAATGACTCAGATCAGCAAGCCCCACAGTTTCTAAGAAATTCAGTTTTGGAACTAAAACTACCAATGAAATTCCCCCTAATTGGTAAGCATGGTGGGTATGCAACTTTTCAAATCAAAGAAGTTTTCTTGCTTAGGTGGAAGCTGAGTCCTTCACAAAAATAAATGGTTTCATCGGTTCTGAGTACATGCTTACGGCGTTAAGACTGTGAGCTGAGGAAGTCTGGTGGAGATCATCCTGCACTAAATGCAAAAATGAACAAACTAATTATTAGGAGATCAGACTGGCACAGGCAGTGCACATTAGCTCTCATGGACCTTTCCCAAAGGGAAGACAAGAGAACTGGGGGGAAGCAGCTAATCTGTTCTGCTAGCATAGTACAAGTCAAAAATGAGCCTTGCATAAAACTGAAGGCATTATGAGGAAAGGTCTTTTTTGCGTCCTCCTTACAGTCCTTGCACATGCTTCCAAATTAAATATGATAATGAGACCTCAGTGTGGGACCTACAGATAACACAGCACCAGTGAGAAATATGCCACCTACTGTTGCACTGAAAAATACATCTTTTTGGATAAATGACTGAGATTATAGAGCCCAAACCATGCATGGTTTACTCCGAGTGAGAAGAAAATTCTATGCATTTCAGTCTAGGTCACTACCACTGATAGCTCTGCTTCCTAGAAGGAGAATTGTGCACAAAAATGTAACTGGATACATTGCTGTGTGCAACAGAACTTAAAATTAAACACTGACATAATCATGGAGTTTAGATCATAACAGCTCCTGCCAGTCTACAATATTATGCTTAAATCTGCCAGTAGAACGTGGAACAACATAAATATTGCATCAGTGCTTTGGAGCTTACAGCGTGTTACAACTTTGCTTCACAAAGAATATACTTCATGTACTCTCCATTGGGAGCTAATAGTAATTCAGCAACCCACTGAAGTGCTTTATGCTGAATAAAGGCAAATACCTTAATGCCTGAAGGAAGAAGTTACTTCTTATATACAGGTTACAGAATAAAGCCATTCAGCTTGCTTTTTCTGTTTTTCTAGGAAGGATGCAATGAAAATGGTGTCTCAGCTCCAGCACTGGGCAGCAGGGACTGAGCAGGCAGTACAGCCGTGGGAATCGCTGTGCTTTGCATCCAAGAACACTATCTCTGCAGAAAAGCCTTAGCTACTTATCTCGGTTGCTAATCACCACTTCTGGGAACACAACAATGCGACAGGAAAGGCTTCAGTTTTGTTCCAAAATCCTTAATACAAAATAAAAGATTTTTAAAACCCCTTCTTTCTAATTATTTTTCTATGTCTCAAATAAAACACAAAGACAGAAGCCCTGCTGATACCCCATGCTGCATGAGAGCACACATCTAATTTTGGAGGCAAGGGCATTTCCATACTCAGCATAAGTTACGCACAGAGTCGTGACCTGCATCAGCCTCCCGGAGCCACCTAGGCAGGCTTCACACTGCAGCACTAGGAGCTGGGAGGGCTCTTCCTGCCTCCAGAAGCTCTACTGGTCCCTCAGGTCCTGGAGGCTGCTCTGCCCACCGAGGGTATGTGTGCCCTTGTGTGCACTTCACACTCCTTCCCTAAACGCACTCTGCAGCAACCTGCTGAAAGCTTCATCCAGTTCATGATTATGATGATATTTTAAATAGGCCGCCTTGACATCTTTTCTCACACATGCACACACCTTGTCTCCCAAGGAGGAAATTAAGAGCCAGATGAGAGGTGCCTGGGGCGGCATTTCTCAAACAAGCTCACAGGAGCTGCGTGTGAGACTCTCCAGTAAACTGTCAAACCTCCAGCTATAGTGAAAGTATTATACTTGCAGTTCTTTGAAAGGATGCATTTTCACGTGGTGACCACACATGAAGTCTCTCATGGTCACACATGGCCACCAAGGCAGTACTTGAGGATGCCTTGTTTACCAGCACTATTTTATGGACTTTTACTGCCAGAAAACTGGGATGAGGAGTACTGGAGGGAAGCAGAATGTTTACATAAGGGAAAAAGATCTCTGAGCCTGCCAGGAGCACAAGCTTTTAATGCCAGTGGTCTTGGCCCTCCTATGGTTTTTGTTCATTTCCTCATGGCTCCATTGGAACCCAACACCCACCCACTCAGCAAGAGAGCACTTGCTTAGTAAGAGGAACCCGATGAAAACTCCAAGAAATACAGCTTCATCACTGAACAGCTTCCTGAAGCCTTTTCCTAAGGGAGGAGATCTGGTCTGGATTTAGCTGAAGTCACAACTGTGGTTTTATACAATGGTAAGGACTGAAGGGTACCATAAAGGTATCTTCTACTCTGTGGTACCAATCACAGCAGCTTCATTGGTCATCTTCTGCATTATGTGCTCTTCACTAGAAGCCACCACAGTCTGGGGAGGACCAGATATTTCAGTGTGTTTTCCTGTGCCTAAGAACTGCAAGGAAAATTGCCCAAGCTCACTTTCCAACCCCTTTTCCAGGATGAGCAGCCACTGGGCACCACTCCTGCTGAGCTGTGCAGAGTTGTCTCAGGCTGCAGCCTGCATGACCACAGCACTTAGAGGCAGCCACAAAGAGAAGGCACCTGGCAAATCTTCATCTCAGAAAAGCAAGGGAAAGTAGGTGGAGTGACATCTTGTACTTACTGTACACTGAAAGCAAAAATCTGACTGACTGCCAGGCCTCTGATCAGAGAACAGTCACAGCTCCTGATTTGGCTCAAAAGAGAAACTCTCATGCATTTTAATAATTCAGTCCTCTACAGCATGTCATGGTAGATGAAATCACATATATTTCCTTTCCAGAGTGCTTTCAGTTGCTTATAAATTTGCCTGTGTTGCTTAGACCAAAGTCAAGGGCTTGGTTCCTGCACAGGAGAGGCAGACCACAACCTGGCTGCAGCACAAGGGTGTCCCTGTTCCAATACCTTCCCTCCTACCCAGTCCAGGGAAGCTGCGTCTCAGCAAGAAGGGCCTGGAGGCTGCAAGTGAGCATTGCTCAGCCAAGGCATGGCCCCTCTCACCAAGTGACCTAAGGAGCAACCAGCTGTCTCCTATAGCTCTCAGAGGAGTTGGGGTTCCCCTGAATGTGCTTCAGTGGTTCTTTATAGATCTGACATCAGAAGACTGGCTGCTCTGACTGAAGGATCAAGACACAAATACTGGGCTTGGCCAACTTTTAATTTACTCAGCAGAGCTTCTCCAGTTTTTTGTGCTGTAGCTAAAGAGAAGTCTGCCTCCACTTCTTCAGTAGCTCTGGCTGCTGCAAAAGCTCTTTTCCTCTTTTTCTCACCATTCAAAACTGCTTTGTGACACACAGTCTCTGAGTATATAGGTAATTAAATAGACCAAAAAAAGTACAAATTTAAAATGGGAAATTCCGAAGGAGTCTTTACCATCTTCGATAGTCAAAAAAAGTCAAGTTTTCTTCTTGAAAGTAGATCACTTCAGAGCAATCAAAGTGCTTATTTGGTTTTAAGCCAACCACACAGATCAGCTTTGTGTAATATCTTATGGACACCTGAGAGTTCACCTGCGAATACATTGATTTGAACTCAAAAAAAAATCCCTTGTCTGGATGTAGTCAAACATCTCTTGTTTGAGGTTCTCACAGAGAACCATGGCCTCACAAAGGATTCTGCATGTAAGGAACAAAGAAACAACTGTCCTGCGAAAGACTTGTTCCCGCCAAAAAAAATCTGTAAACTTGAGTGGCACAACAAACCAGCCATCCTCAAATTAGGAGACGAGTTACGTAATGTGATGCTGGTTAAGGAAGTTGCCCACATCATCTCTTGTTTGAGGTTCTCACAGAGAACCATGGCCTCACAAAGGATTCTGCATGTAAGGAACAAAGAAACAACTGTCCTGCGAAAGACTTGTTCCCGCCAAAAAAAATCTGTAAACTTGAGTGGCACAACAAACCAGCCATCCTCAAATTAGGAGACGAGTTACGTAATGTGATGCTGGTTAAGGAAGTTGCCCACATGGAAGACTTTACTGTTTTCCTGCACACCAGCAAGCTACATACACACCAGCTCAGTGCCTCGCTACAGCATCATTCACTGCTAAGCTACTGAGGGCTTCTGCTTCAAGTTTTTTAAAGCTCACAAAACCCAAACTGCTCATCTCCACAGGAAAAAGAAAACTAATCCTAGGCTAAAATTCTCCCCCTTGGGTGGGGAAGAAGGGTATGAAAGGCAGACCATGGCAAAGCCCTTCGTATTAAAGGATTGATCCCACCACTCTCCTGCAAGCACAACTCCCACACTGAGATCAGAATGCACAGAGTCCAGGGTCAAGCTTTGTTCCATTTTTTGTTATAGAAATTGCTTGGAGCGAGGCTCCCTTATCTGTGCTTTTGACAAATGTGATTTGCCATTAAACTATACCAAGGCCCGTGTGCTTCTCTCTGCTTCAATGACTCTTTAAGTCATTGTCCCCCAGAAATAAGAAATGTGCACAGTATGTGCTGTAACTAACATCGCAGGAGAATTCTGCTCCACTTTACACAAAACTTAGCCACTGTCATTTTAAAAAAAAGACATTTGGCATACACAGGTAAATAGATAACTGTAGATATAGATCTATAATCTCTATTTATGAACACAGGGAGCCCCAGATCCAGCTCCCTCCTTCATCTCAGGAAGACACAGCTTGGCAAATGGTTGGCAGTTGGGCATTTTATAGTTTAAACAACACACACAATCAGTAAATGCAATCCCTACCTGAGAAAATCCCATACTGTGTGCTGACTGACATGTCTCCTGAGGTCATTTTAAAAGCTACTTGTGTCCTATGGGTTTATTTTGTTGTAGAGTTGTTCTTTAATCTCCCAGTACCTATACATCAGGACCGTGTACCATCTGTCAGTTAGCTGATGGGCTGAGGCAGGGTGATGGAGAGCAGAATGCGATGAGACTTCACTGCTTCTTGTCAGTCACTGGGAGGGGATGCATGATTTTTCCCCAGTGGAACATATAATAAAAGGTTGCCCACCACCACATACTGAAGGCAAGCAGAGGGATGATGAGCTTCTCTGGATCTCAAACAATTTCAGCTCACATTCAGGACTTTGGACCTCAGTGCAAGAATATATCCAGACTGCTAGAAATGTCATAGTCATCAACAAGCCACACCTTAGGGATGAGGAAAGAAGCCATTTGCAAAGAAACAAAAATTTTGGAGAAATGGCCTGGTCTCTTCTAAGGCTATATGAGACCACGTTTCCATTTCCATTGTCATTGCTTGGTGCTACAAATATAAGAGAGGCATTTATTTTAAAATAATTCATTGCTGGTTAAACACACAGAATAGTCTTTCATTCCAAACTCTTGAGGTTTCAGACTGCAGATGTTCTCCCCTGCTACAATGAATCCTAAAGAGCCTGACGGTGCCAGGACCCTTAGAGCTAGCTTAGCTTATCATTACTTCTATAGATAACATTTATGGAAACAAAGCAGGGCAGTTTAAATGAACAACCTTTCAAGGAGCAAACAGAAGCAATGATGCTGCTTGCTATCAAAGGAATCATTTTCAGTATCTTTTTTGCATGTGACATGGCTTTGCCTTCAGACCTAAGCAACCTGAAGTTTCCTATGCTGGGGAAGTCCACATTCCGAGAGTCCGACATGTAGGATTTTGTGGTTATAAAGAAAGCTTGCGTAAAGCACATTTGGAAATGCAGTACCCTAGCAAGAGCCCTGGGAAACATTTGAGCCCAATGCCTCAGAGCTAGAGAGGCAGAAAGAAGTGAACAGATGTAGAATTAAGTTCAACACAGAGTTCTTGATTCTGCAGTTACTGAAGTGAATGGGAGGAATGTAAAAAGGTAAGGCATTTATTACAACCACGATCTCATTCCCTCTACGTTCCTTCTAATGCACACAAGAATTTTGCAGTTTTGCTTCTCAATGGCTGCTGTTTCCATGGGCACAGAGGTAGTACTGGTCTGCACAAAGGCACCTCCTCTGGCTGTCCACAAAAAATACAGGATATTTCTATCAATTAGTATTATTACACTAGTACTTATTAGTGTCTCCAAATATAGCTACAGACCTTCCCCCAAAAAAAACATTTGAAATAGCAGCATACTAGTTCTGTCAGTAGTGGTAAATTAATAGAGACACATGCTCAGAAACCACCAATTTGTGCTTTATTTTTGCATGGTTGTGAGCCCTCGCTTTCTAAATTCACCCACATAGACCACAACATATGGCATACAGCTTTTGCAAATATCACATTGTGGGGGACACTGAGGGAGATCACTGGTGATGTGGCTGTTGTAACATCTCCAGAAACCAAGACCAGTGGCCTTGTCCTTCTTCTCACTGTATAAGTTGGTACAATGATATGTACTGCTTTTGTAGAAGAAACAGCTGTGTCGCTTTTGCTTGCTAAGTGTATACAAGCAGCTTCATGTCATCATATGGGTGCACAGACAATTAATCCTGGCATTTCCATTAGCTCGTGCAACATGAGTGAGACCAGGCTGCTTCTGCACTGTTACACTTACAGGTCAAGCCAAACTTAACCTATCAGATCTTAAGTATATTTGTACTTTATGTTGACTCATCCATTACCAGTGATGAAAGCATCCTAGTTTCACAGCTAATTCGATTTTAAATTTATCCTCATTCACTTTCACATTCCCATGCAGACCAAATCACTTCGATACACTTCATTTGACAGGACCTCTTTCATAACTTAAGATTTCCAAACAGTTAAATGCCCCATGAGAAAATTTGCTTTCTTTCAGATGATACTTACTTTAGATAGTCACCACATCTACCTACTTATTTTACCATTTGATGTCTTTTCTTAAAAAACCCTCATACTCAGCAGCACCCAATTGCATGAAAAAAACCTCCAATTTTTTTTCAAGTAAAAGCTAAAATTTAAGCCCTTATGACTAGAAAACCAAAGGACTCAAAGTCACAAGCAATATAAAGTATATCTATCTTAAAACTGAACAGCATTGTGGGATTTTGAGGGGAAGGGAACAACCACATGATACCTGATTGCTGTGGCTCGCTTTCCTCAGAAGGGCAACCTGAGATTTTACTGCCTGGGCTGAGGTGCACATGGTTGCAGCATCACTGCTACTGTACCTATGCTAACACAAGGTGAGGTAAACAGGAACTCTTGCTGCCACAGCAGGGCAGACCTCATCTAAGCCTGCATTTAGAAACCAAACCAGAGCATTCAAAACCAGATAGAGTTTTCTGTCAACATCAGTGGGAAGGGAGTTGATCCCATGGTCTGTAATGTACATAAAGACAGCAAACGCTCCTGTTTGGGATTCTGTAAACTTTGTATTGTCTAAAATAACGTTTAAAAACACCTAGAGATATTTACTCTAAAGCTGGTTTATTTTCAGAGACATTGTTCAAATTTCTTTTTGACTTCATTGTTTATAAATTATGTTGAATTTACGCTTTGAGGTGGGAAAACAACATGGTATATGTGTGAGCAGCATACTTGCTGTAGTGCTTGTACAATACATGGTGAGAGCTCTCTGCCTTTGATGTCATCTTAATGAGCTCAGCATAATTGCCTTTGTGAAACAATGGCAAAGAGCACAGCAGTACTTAAATACAGCTCCATTAAAGCAAGGGCTGCTCTGGTAGTGTGCCAGCTTCCCATCTCCAGGACCTTCATAACTCTGTTTCTCCCTCTTTTCAACATACCCCTTTTTCTCCAAAGCACAAGGCCAGAATCTCAGCTGATGTCAATTGATGGGGCCTCATATGATATTTATTAAGTCATCAATCCAGAAAAGAAGAGACATAAGTGTATAGCAGCCTTCTCCATGCTCCACACTCAGGTGTGGCAGCTGCCTAGCTCCCTCTCACACCCACCCACCCTGTGTACCATGCAATGAGGTTTGCTAGGTTCAGTATCAATCTGCTGGGATAGGAATGGAAATTTTGCAGCTCCCACAGCAACTTTCCAAAGCAAAACACTTTCTTTGATTAAATATGAAAAATTGATTAGCACAGCAGTTGATTAATCTCTAGTTTTATCTGATTCTGCAGTACAAGCTTTCAGTATTTCACAGTATTACAGGTTACCAACACACAGCTGTGCTGTACAGACTAATAAACTGAGCACAAGTAATATTTTGGGGTAACCACTTATTTGTGAATCTTTGGTGATCCCTCTATTACAAAGTGAATGTGACAGGAAAGTTACAAAGAAATCATGCCTTTCTTAAAAGCTAAACTCATATCTGAAAACATCTCTCCGGAACTATGCACAGCAGGGTATACTTGTCACCCCTAATTTGGCAGTGATGGGCTTAGCTGATTGTGATTTAGAATTCAAATGTTCATTTTGTTAAGGGAAAAAAGAAGGCCAAATCTTTCACACCTGGCAACTGAAGTTAGATACTTAAATATGAATCTCATAAAAATAAAAGTGCCCTGGAATATGCTGCTCCTTTCATCTTCAATGGATTTCAAAGAGATTTCAATAAAGTCTCTTACTGAGAAAGCAATGCACAACAGGTTTCATATGACATCCAGTGAGACCTGTGACTGGTTTTGTGCAGATCTGAGGAGTACTGAAGAGCAGGGCTGAGAATGGTGGGTATCTTCATGCTGTGACTTTTTATCCATCTCTGACGCTACTCACATCAACTAAGAGTCTTCTGATGAAGCTGAGATTATCTGAGAACATACCATTACATGATCAGAATGATTGTTTGTCCTTAGACTTCTCTCTAAATCACCTATGACCTTTGCATGCTATATAAATAAATTACAACCAGTATTTTAGCTTCTTTTAGACACCGCCATTATAAGAATGTCACTGACATTTCAGTCAGGATATTCTATTTAGTTTGAAATATGATAGGAGCCTAATGAGGTTTTAACCATAGAAAGGCAAATGCTAAGAAGCCTGAAACCAAATATATCTAGGAAAATTAAAGCAAAAATCCTATAAAAACTATATAGAGAGCAAGCTGATGGCACCTAATGCTGAGCATGCCCTTCTTATCTGGAGCTCTAACCAAAAAAGCCATAGCAGGAGGACTGTAGCAATAGAGATTTTGCTCTGTCTGCAGTACATTTACAGCAAGACTGAGTGCTACAGTAAGGGCACACTGACCGCAGCTGGTAAGTCCTTGGCTGCAGAGACTGGATCGCACGTGGCAGGGTAAGACAATGCATCCTGCGGTACATTTTCCCTCAGGCACCAGATGATACAAACCAGGGAATGAGCTGGACATCCTGCAGGATAGAACACCAGCTGGTGCTTCCCCAGCAAAGAGCCCTTGCCCCACTGAGGCAAAACTAGCTGTGGAAGAAAACACTCTCCTGTCTTCTCCCTTGCCTTTACCTAGCACAAGGTAGAGCGCAGCAAGCTCCATGTATTTCTACCATTGTACTCGTTTTCAGGGCTAACTACAGTATGAACTGCATAGTTCACCTAACAATCAGCCACTGCTTTTATTTCTACCTGCGAAAGCTGAATGCAGAAGTCCATTAAATATCCATCAGTAAAATAACAGTGTAGTTAGTGAAGGATTAACATATTCAAAATAGGTATATGTGCTAAAGTTAATTAATTTCCAAGTACAAGTCACTCATATGACCATTGGTTAGAACAACATAACAGCCATACTTAAGCAGTATAAATCAAATTAAATTACAAATGAATTCGGAAACTGTGTTTTTAAATGCCCCCATAAACCTGTACAAAATTATAGAAACTAGGAATTATGAACAAAATTCTGACTTGACATTCTTTTTCTTAATTTGAATTTAACTGGATTACACATGAATTACTAATTGCTGGTTCTAGTGACCCATGGTGATAATATGAGCTCTGTATTACAATGACCTGACATTTAATTAGTTTGTGTGAGCAGATTATGCAAAGTTTTATCATACAGTGATTTAAACTCATATTGCCCTTCGTAATGCAACATAGCAATAGTGAAGTCTACACATTGAAACAAACATAAAATTTCAAAGAGAATCCATTAAAGGAAAAATCAATTGATTAAATGTAAAATGAAAACAAGCTCTGCAGAATATTAGGTACTAAATTTTATTCAACCAAGCTTCAAAGTTTGTAATCGTCAACTTGAACTATGTAAAACCAGTATTAGTCACACTTCAACTACCAAATAACTCAGTTTGTATAATACTTGCAATTCAAAAAATTCCTGAAAGCTCCACTATAAATTTATATGTGAGTTACAAAACCAGCTAGTCTAGAAATGGTTTTGTGTGGGAAACATTTGCCTGATTGGACCTCAACTGGAGTAACAGCAGCGTTTTTGCCCACCTTAAAACAGTCCAAAATGGGTAGGGGAATAAGGTACCATGGACATCACATTGCAGGAGTAAAATCCAGAAATCTCTGTATGACAAAATATCTTCCTAACAAGCTGAGAACGTTTCTGAAGGACTAGTAACAAGTTCAAACAACATAATGCAACTAGAAAGAGGCACAAATGCCACTGAAGACTAGGCACCACTTAATTTACTGCTGTCCACCACTGTGACATCTGATGCAAATCAATAACAAAAATATTGGTCCTTTCTCCTTTCAGGGCATGCTCTGATAGGAGCTGAATTCTGGGGAGTTTTAGGTATTAATTAATTTTTTTAAGTTCTTAAAGATTTACTAGAGAAGAAGGGAGTATTGATTTGGAGAAATCCTACTCCCATACTGAAAGAATTTTCCTCCCACTGAAAAAGAATTTACATAGATTACAGAGTTTCTAAGCCATCACCTTTACCTAATAACCTCTAAAATCTTTGCTGAACCACTAGACTGAGATCATATAAAGGCTGTTTGTTGAAATTTTGGACATCTCTACAGAGAAATGAGTGCAGGCTCCAGAGGAAATGCTTGCTTGTTTAGAACAGTATGGAGTAAGAAAGGGAGGCCAAATGTCAGGTTTGCAGCCAGCTATTAGGGACACATTATGTTGTTGCCAAATAATCGAGACAGTTGTTGAGCAATAACCCAGGGCTTGCCATTGGAAAACAGATGCTGATCTTTGGTATGGAAAAGTGTGTGATCAGATGGTCAAGTCATGCTGAGGATCAGTATCTTAATTTTTGTTGCTCTCTCAGGGGCCAATCTGATGTAGCCTGAAACATCTGTACAGTAAAAGACTTAGCAAATCTCTAAGGGAGTATTTTCACTTCACATTTTTCTTTCTCAGGTGTGTGTGTGTGTTTATCATTCTAGTTTCAGATTTCCACCGCTGTTCATAAATGAACATACACTTCAAAAACTTATCATTTCTGATGTCCTTATTGACCTTAAAACTGTCAGGGTCCATCAAGATACTTAGAAGACAGGAGCAGCTAGTCTGATTTGAAAAAGACCTGAATACTAGGTAGCATCCACCCGCTCCTCCAAACCACAGAAACCAGTTGTCTGTAAATTCAGCACATTGCCTGCAGCTAGGAAGCTTTCTCCAGAACAAAGGGTGGCACACACTGCACTTGTCTCCTGTAAGTTACATACCAGCTGCTCCTAGAGCCCTTTGCCGCAGGTCATCTTTGCCACTGGTGCTGGCTCGGTGCAGAGCTGCTTCACATGAGCACTCATCTGCAGCCTGGGCTGCAGGAACACAGCTGCTGTCCCACAGGATGATACATTCCCCCCAAACCATCTTCCAACATACTTTAGCAGCACCCCAGAGGCCACCTTGCATCCAGCAGGGCTTACTGTGCCTGCCTTCAAGCCAGACATGCCAGCCCTGAGCTGCCCTCTTTAAAAACTTCCTCACTTTTCAGCTCTGCAGTCACTCAACCCCTTACTGTCTCTGCTAAAAGAGAGCCAACCTCACCGGAATTAATATTATTTTTCAGTTAGTCTGCTCTACAGCCCCCTGGAGAAGAGGAAACCTATAACCAAGAACCTATATGTTGCAGATCACTGCAGCCATACAGTTAGCCATGCCCATCTGCCCAGTGCCAGAGGACTTGAACTTCTCCCAAGAAAAATGCAAGGAACAAATGAACCACAAGAACTTGCACACTCACTCGCCAGTACTCTTACAAGTACAAGGGTACTTCGCTTATTTGCCCTTACTCTTCCAAAGATGTCTCTACTTCACTGAGTCAAGGCTGATCATTTCCAAAATCATCTACTGGCAATGTCGTTATCAGTATTATCCACTTCTCATTAGATATTAAGTCCTTAAAATAAATTGCTGGCTTTGAAAAGTACATGCAAAGTGTACATCTCCAAATTGATTGTAATAGTTGAAATTCACCCTACAGCCTGAGCTTGAAAATTGCACACAGCTGAAGTCTACCTCTATTATTCATTGACTTCAATGAGACTATTCATGCAAAAGGTCCAAGGCAGTTTTGGGGCTTTTGGTAATATGTGCGTACATATATCTTTTTACTTTTAAAAATGAAGAGGGATTTTGGAACAAGCGTGAAGATCATAAAGTGGGTAAAGATTTTTTGAAAGCACCACCAAAGCGCAATCACGCTGGAAGAAGCTGACAAATTTCAGCAGCTCTTTTTCATTAAAGTACATTACTTTAAACAAAAGCCCCCAAGGCAAGCTCTGTGAGAAGTTTGCCATGATGGGAATATACTCATGTGAAAGAAATATAGCACAATCTAGCACATTCATAGAAATGTCACTTTTAAATATAAAGTCCATTATTCATTATTAAAAGAAATGGATACATATGTGAGAAAAACACCCATCTTGTGGCTACACGCCTGGCAGAAGCTTATATTCTTTGCAGAGTATTTTACATCCGCAATAAATGTGAAAGAGATGTATCTATCTGGCTTTTAGGATGTTTCTTCAGGTTTATCGCCATTGGGAAATAGCTGTGTCTGATTCAAGAAGAAAAGAAAGCTGCATTTATCGTGTGAGTTAAAGTGCCAGGAAATTCAAAGACGTGGGAATGCTGGACAAGTTGAGACACAAAAGGCAATGGCTGCATTACACTGGACGACACACGGTAACCCCCGATAACAGAGGGGCATTGTCAAGAGCTTGACAAAACAGATTTCATAAAATAAAGTGGTGTAAGTCTGATTTCATTACAGTCACAGCAGTTTATGATGCAAGGTATTTTGTGGGGTATTATTTTGGTCTCCTGTTTGAAACTAGCTGGAAAGATAGATGGATATTAATAGCACTGTTGCACAAGCAAGTTATCAGAGTGCATCTACTTTAATTGCTGTTGTATTTCTTAACGCATAGCAAGGCACACAAATATTGAAAAACACTCGCTTGTGCTAGAGAATCCATATTTAACCAATATATCAGGTTAGGACACGAATTTTTCTTCTGCAGGATATTCCCACTGTGAAAATTTACAAATGACAGATGCTCTGAAATTTTCCACAGTAAAGACATTTTAAAGAATGTCATTAACACTTTTTAAGCCCTTTATGCACAAGTGAAACCTCCTTAAGCCCTGATGGTCCCCTCCAGCTGGGCAGTGAGACAGGGCTTGGAGACTGGTGGCAGCTTTTAATTTCAGAAGTTTGTTGAAACATGCTGCCTTGAAGTGTGGCAATTTCAACATGCTCAGGCTTTTTTTTCCTTCCCTCCCACAATAACAGGAAACACATTCCTGGAGAATGGAGAAAGAGTGGAAGGAGACAGAATTCACTGGATTGTATGTTCTCTTCCCAGATGGAAGGAAAAGTTAAATGGGAACACTTTCACACCTGACACATTGGCTGATTCTGCAGCCATTATCTTCAGAGGTGAACTACTTGGACTGTGGGTTGGATTCAGGGTTGAACTTTGGTTGAGCTACTCAGTGACTCATTTGCACAAAGTTTACATATGTGAACATGGACTGGAAGTGAAATGCATGTTCTCTTGCACACAGGATAGTATCAAAGGGCAAGAGTAATCACCACAAAAATCTGTCTCTGCAAATATCATACAGCACTAGGTTTTAGTCAGGGTCTCTTAAAATTAGAAGCAGCTTTTGTCCAGACAGAAGCTCCAGACTAGACTTGTCAGGTGATGCACAGAACAGGCTGGTTTCAGGGGAGCGTGTGAGGCACCAGATGACTCAAAATGCAATTTTGAGCCGTTGCAGAGAGTCAGCATCTGTTGGGGAGGGCAGCAAGGATCCATTTGCTTCAGTAACATGGATCAGGTTGAAAACATCTAACCACCCCACCACCTTACTCTACCGCATTCAGGAGATGGTTACTCAGCTTGTAAAGGTGGCCTGTCCAACACCTGCACTGCTTGGCTTTACAATGGCTGGGTGCAATCAGCCACCTCTGTGACAACATAGACCATCACCTACTGTCACTAGACCTTCTTTTTCAGAGTGCACGGGCTTAATGTGTGATGAAGTTTTAGACATTCCTGTTTGGTATGGTTTTTCCCCAAGATGAGGACCAGTTGGAGGAGCCAGGTCCTGTCACCAACAACTAAAGAAGTTCTAGCCCTCAAGTGGCACATTGGAGGATGAGCAACAGGCTGTTTGAAACCTGCTTTGGGAGAGAGAGAGTTTCTCTCTGCTCCCCAGAAAAACAGACGTTGTTTTTAACCACTTAGCTAAAACTACTCCATTGGCTTTCTCGGGCTCAGTCCTTTCTCGGGCTCAGTCCTTTCTCTGCCTCTGCAGTTGTGGCACAAGCAAGAGCCTGGCTTTAGACTGTATTGTGATTTTGGTGGGCTGCCAGCACTTCTTGGAGCACACAAGGCACCAAAGTGAGCTGGCATTTTTTTAATATTTGATATCTCAGGGCAAGTTTGATGTCATTCTATAGAATGGGATAAAAATAATAACAAAAATGAGCATTTCCGTAGCCAAAGGGCATCCTTCTTGCTGCATATCAATGACTCACTGCAAATAGGAAACTTCTCAAAGGAAAGGCTGCAAGCCTCATTTGTAATGGAAAGTTTTAAGCAGTTTAAAAGTAGGCACTGCTAGTGACTCCCCCCATAAAACACGGAAGACAAATCAGTTAATTTGGAAAAAGTATACAAACCCAACAGAGAAAGGAAAAATTTCTGAATAAACCTATCAAAACTAAGAGCCATTGATTTTGCACAGGCACTGCTCCTGATTGGAACTGGAAAGTCAAGTTTGCTACAGTGATGTTGTTTTGCTTTTGTGTTCTTAAGCAGTGTGAAGGGCAGAGAGACAGAGGCTGGGGTTTAATAGGAATTACATCTAAACTCTGCTCATCACTAAAGACAGAATGTAATCACTTAGTACAACTAAGGACGCTGGAGGAAGATGGTGAAAAAATTTTAGAAGTTAAAGTGTTGTCAAAGTGACAGCTGTATTGCCAGGAGAACAAAGCTGCAGGAACAAATCTCTGCCATAGCTACATCCTGACACATTAGGGACCTTGAAAAAACCTGTGACAGATGCGCTCAACCCCCTTAACCAAACCAGCAGTAGTTTGGTACAGACTCCAAAGGAGAGGTTTTTAAAGCTTCAGTCACTCAGTCGTTCCCATACATTTAAAAAGTGCAAAACCAAGGCAAAATATGTCATAGATTCACAAGCCTAAGCATAAACCTGTTTACTCTAACTACATACCATTTCTCATCCTGGTTAGGCTGAGCAGAAGTTGCCTTGCCTAATTGAGGAGAAGAAGCCTATTATCCCAAAGCACTGAAAACCAAAATCATTCTCTGTGGCCTGAATAAACCAGGTTCAAGAGGCGGCCAGATATGGAGCTCAGCCAATCTGAACAAATTTTTTATTTAGCTGACAAGTACATTGAAATTTGGGACTAGGTATCAAATAAATGTTAAGCAAAGATCCTGCTGCTGACATGCATCTCCACAACAAAATGCAAGCAGATAGGCAGAGAAATGCATATTTGTATCCAGATAACCATATGCAGGAGATCTTGATAAAATGTTTTTCAAATACCTTGAATAGACTTACAGATTAATCAAACTAACTTCAAATCCCAGAAAGATATTGAAAAAAAATTTATTTGCAAGCAGTAATTAAGCAGACAAGGAAAGTTATAAACAACCATAAATAACTCATATACATAATATATCCCACAAATAAATTTTATTCCATGACATCATGAGTTTTATGAAGAATAAAAAGCAGTGGCTGTACTAGGTCTTGAATTTAGTAAGGGCTCTGATACACTTTTCACAAATTTATCACAAACGAGACAATCAACCAAGGTGTAGGTGAAACTATTCAGTTTGGTACATGACTATTTGAAAAATCATATAAGAATTACATCTCTGCCAAATAGAAAAGCTGAATTAAGTGCAGGAACCTGTTTATATTCTGGGACTTTTCAATATTTTCATTATTAATTTGGTATGGCGAAAGATAAAACACCGGGTCTGAAAAGAGTATCGAGTTGAAAAAGTACAACAGGTCCTTTAGACAAAGAGATTTAGGGCTCAGAGAAATCGAGAGAGAGAGGAAAAAGTGTCAGAAAATGAGGATGCACTTCAATAAGTATGAAGCTGCAGACTATGAAATATGACAACCACATATACATATATACATATATACATTTGTGCAGCTGACAAAACACGTAAGACAGGAAACAACTGGAGAGGCAGCGGGTCTTCAGAACAGGATTTGGGAATCATAATGGATCACAAACTGAATGCAAATCAAGAATATTTTGCTTTTGAGAGAAAGCAAGTATCAAAGGGGGATATATAAGCAGGAGTGCTGCTCCTAAGACAGCTGAAGTAAACCTTCTGCTTTGCTAAGAAGTAGTAAGGCTCCCACAGCTGAAGGACTGCAGCCAGATTTGGGAACAGTATCTAATCCAAGAACAATGCAGGCCAACTTGAAGGAGTTCAGATGAAAACAATTATCACCAGAGGTCTCAAAACCTATCCTTGGAGAAAAGGGGAGGGAGAAGCAGAGTTGTTTAGTCTAAAAATAAATATGTCTGAAGGGAGACACGATAACAATCTTCAAATATAGAAAAGGGCAGCTAGAAAGAGAAAGGAAACAAGCCCTTTTCCATGTTGGCTAAGGGTAGTATGTGCAGAAATAGGCTGAAACGGCAGCAAGGGAGACTGATGTTAGACTTCAGGAAGCACTTTCTAATGGTAAGGATAGGTAAGCCCTGGAAGAGTTGGCCCGCAGAGATCTTGCGATCATCATTATTTAAGTCTTTTAAGAATAGCTATGTAGACATTTGTCTGAAATATTGGTTGTATCTGCACTGTCTTGGGCCAGGTGGATGGACTGACTTGACCTCTACAGCATTCTTTTCTTCCAGCTATCACTGTAACTATGACAAATCAGTGTGATTGGAATATTAACATGTTCGTTTCTAGCACAGCATCTCTGTCTTTGAAAATGTATGAGTGCTCAATAGACTTAGTGCTTGGTGTTTTCATGGCATCACCTCTGAGCTTTGGTACACAGACCAAGGCAGCAGAGGGGAGTGCAGCAGAACTCACAGGCAGACCTGAGTATGGTTCGCCACAGTAATTGGCTTCTGTTCTGCAATGAAGAGGAGGCAAGCTCAATCTCTCTTCTTCCCCAAGGAACAGGTATGCACTATTTGCCCTCCACTATCCAGCCCAGAACCAGATGCCAGTAAACCCCAGAAGGAATGGGAGCTGGCCTGTGTGCCACATGGCCCAAGAAACATTTTCATCCTTCAGTTTAGCACAGTAGCTTTTAAAATAAGACTTTCTCTGTCATTAAATGTGCAAGCAGGTCCATTTTCCACTAGGTATTTACCCAGACAACTTTAAAAGCTCTGCAAGCATTTTGGACCAGTATTTTTTTCTCTTGTGGGAATGCAGTAAAACACCAGCTGCTGTTAATGTACCTTGGTGAATAATCACACTCAGCTAATTTTCAGCTATGAATGATTAAGCACTTCATACAGTATGTGAACATAAAGAGCCATTTCCTCACACTTAAAATATATTTGATTTGAGAACCCAGTGGAGCAAACCCACCCCATGCCAGTGTAAGTGCAAGTTGCAGAATTAGGCAATTACTCTAACGCATCTATGATATTGTGCAACATACAAATTCTGCAGGAAAGCTGCGACAGCCCTGCACAAACAGATACTCGTGCAACACTGTTCAAGAGCAGACTGCAGGCACTGCATGCTTTTACCCTTGAGTTGCCATGCATATATTATACTTTATAGCTTCCAGAAGAACACCTCTAGAAAATCTGAGCAGACTTTGCAAAGAGAAAACAATCTGAATTTTTCTGGTGACAATTTTGTTAGCCTTACTCATTACTAGCAATTACTTCTGCAAACTGCTCTCCGGAAGTCAGTTTGAAAAAAAAAAAAAACACAAACAAAAAACATAATTCAGTGATCTGACATAAAAATTGCCAAGTCATACTATTAGCCTACATGAGGGTAACTGCTGTTGCTTTAGCACAGACCTGGGGCTGGATTTTCAGCCTCAAGTTAGCCAAAAGCACATTCTTACAAAGCTTTATTATGAAAAGGACATTTAACATTCTCCTGAAGCTAGAAAATTCAAATGCCCCTACTGTCTAGAGAGAGCCCAGCTCTCTACTCCTTCATTTGATCTTGTTTCCTACATGAATACATGTTGCTAAATAGGAGTGAGGACTGTGAGCTTAGCCACTAAAAACATGCTTCCACCAAGCACAGTTATGCTCTCCACTACAAAAAAAGTAAGAAAGATGCTGTATTGTTTTACTGCTGATAGGAATTTTGGAGGTCATGCCCCCTGGAAGAGCCCGTGTAGTTATGCACGGTAGGTGGTGATCCTTTCATGAATGGTTTCTGCTATCCTCCATCCCCAAGAAACTCCTTTGTATGACACACGCAACGCAGCTACAAGAAGCACAGGCTGTCAGGAAATAGCTGTTCTGATTCTGCACCACCAAATGGAGGTCTGTACGTATGGTTATAACAATTTACTTTTTATAGAATAATAATAGGCTAGGATAATTCCTGTGCCAACAGATCAGCGGCTACTGTTTCCACTCAGAGGTTATGAAAGATTCTGCCCTCACCCCTTTCCAATGGCCTCTTGTTCCAGAACAGCTGAGCGTTATTTTTAAGCCATAAAATTGTAGGAGAGTGGCCGGGCAGCTATTATTAACAATCATACAGAATTCTGCATAATGTGTGTCTCAGTCCACTTTATATTCTACCACTTAGACAGAGGAGAAAGCACAGACTGAAATAATTTACAGTCAAGCGACATTTTGCATGTATAAAAGATACATCTATTTGAACAAGATGGGTTCAAATCCATGGTCTCTGTTGAAAGAAAACTGAAATATAAGTCAATGAGAACAATGTCTGTGAAAATAGGCCCTGCCTGGCTGCTTTCAGAGCATAAAATCAAGTTTATTCTTTCAAAAATTCCTTAGTGTGCGGGACTGAGGAATAGCTCTTTCATCTTCAGGTTCTCCATTCCCCTGATGGTCCAGCTGCAGTTACTACTTCAGCTGTCTTTTTCCTAAATATAATGAGCTTTTCCCACGTTTTTGTAGTTGATTCTCACCTGCTTTCTGACCACTTTCACCTCTTCCCTGACAATGATATCCTCCTCCCCTTGTCCATCTTTTTTATGACACAGGACTTGAGAGCAAGTAAGGAGAGGAAATTGCAATGGTGGCTAAAGGGTTAAACTGAAAAAGAGAAGAATTTAGGTGCTTTTGGGAGGAGCAACAGCAACTCCAATTTAGATTTCATGGTGCTTTTGTCTTTTTTTTCTCTTTTTCAGATTTGCAAGAAGGAAACCAGAATTGAATCTTTTCCTCCCTCCTTTCAGGTCCACCTGGAAATTAGCCAAACAGCTAACTGCCCACCCTGCAGCCCTTCCCTAGCATGCAGTATAAATGTCTCTGATTTCTACAGTTTGTTAACTGCCACACAGAAGTTATCGCATTAATGCAACTCTGATGCCAAGAATAGTTTAAACGAAGTTAAATGAGTAAAGCGTGCCTGGTAGTTTCCATTGTTCAGCCCCATAGATGGGCAGTGAGTTGTATAATTGGGCATTCTGACACTTCCAACTCATTTGTTTCATTACACTGTATCACTTGCACTCAAATAAACATCTGCAAAAATCGTGAACTAACAGATCTAGGAATTCTTCAGGGGGAAAAAAACTTCTTTTCACTTGTGTTCAGATTGATTATGCACTAGGAACTTGTAGGATTATGGAGTTATTTTGTTTAGAGATGAGGGTATTTTCCTCTCAAATGGATGTCATGCAATAGCAACACAAGCCATTGAAGTCCAAAGCTCTGAGTATCATGCAGTTGACACAAAAAAAAGCAGATTCACATCCCATTACTATTATATAGGTGCCTTTCACCCTACAGGGACACACAGCACTTTGCAGAGTCAGATTCCCACAGCCAGAGTATCACAGTTCCTGGACTTCCACCACTCCCATAGGTGCCAAGAGGTATTCTGCACTTAGAGACAGGCATTCATCCCCTGCCAAATAAAATACTCTTCAATGGATATAATTCACCATTGGGTTTTTCTAGCTGTTTTCTTGTATAGCTCTCCTAACTTGCACAAATTTTCCCAGCAGAGAACCACTCTGACAGCAATAGTTACAGAATTGTCAAGTTAGGCACCACTCATTGTTGTGGCCTAATGTGATGGTGGAACCCAACGTTGACTCTGAGTGTCTTCGTGCTGGCATTATAGGACGTGCCAAAACAGATCAAGTCCACTTGTACATCTAGTTCAGTAACCTGCCTCCAGCAGTACCTTTGTGCTTCAGGGGGAGACAAATCTTTTGTACTGTGTATAATGAGAGGAGAATTTTCCCTCTCTAGCAAGTCATACAGCAATTTTTGGCTACCCTGATGGATGAGAATTGATTAGCAAGACTTTAAAGGTCAGAGGTATGCACAAACCATATATGCAATATAAAGGACAATTTATCCTCTATATCACAGGAAGAATATAGTGAAATTTCATTGTTGCTGATATAACATGTGACATATTGCAACAGCAGGTTGAATTCTTATGCAGCCTTCATCCTTAAAAATCTCACTACAGCTATCTTACTCTCTAAGCAGACATTTTCAGCCTCCCCCAGTTAGATGGTTGTTTTTTTCAAAGGCTACTGAATCTCACTTTGATTTGCTAAAATAGATTCATGAAGCTTTGTCTTCTTGAGATGTGTCAACCAGCTGGATGACCAGGCCCCTCAAAGTCCTAATGCTAGAGATGTTTCATTGTATTTCTGCATAATATTAGTGGACTTTTCTCCTTTTGAGTAATGCTGTTTTCCAGAAATAAAAAGATGAAGATTCTGTGCAGAAAAGATCTCATTCTTTAAAATTCCATTAAGAAAAAGACAAGCGGACACCATATTAAATACTTAACTAAAATTGTAGTGCAGCAGTTGGTAACACAAAAGCCCAAGACATTTCCAGTTTGGAATGAAATAGTACAGGTGTTAACATTTATATAGAAAGGATGTTCTGTGTTTGAACCAGTTGTTTCCTAACGTTATGAACTTGTGAATCTATAGTGGCTTGGATTGGGTTTTTTTGATTTAGCTGGTTTGGGTTTTAACCTGCAGCAAGTTTCACAGCATTTGACACAAACACCATATAAGCAGGTAGAAAGTTTCTAGCCCTCAAGGTTGTAAAGAATCATGTAAAATCATGAACCTAAAGGTCTGAAATCCATATGGTAAAAAAAGATCAGAAAAGTTTATGCTTTACAGTTTCTAGGAGTGTTGAATCAATCTCATCCCTTGGGAGCTGGAACCATTTTCCTGAATGTGAACATGAGAAAAATGCTGAGCAAGGAAATGAGGAATGAGCAGACAGTGTGCAATATAAATATTTTTATACAACTGCAGATGCATGGCACAAGATTTTTGTGATGAATGCAAAGACCAATGCAGGTAACTGGTGGACCAAATACTTGTTCACCTAGGATTGAAAATAATTCTTGCTTCCTGTGTCTCTTATTTCATATATATAGGCATATGCACATGAACACACTCTAAATAGCATTTATAATATTTTTAAAAATATTACTTTAACATTTCAAAATTGGGATATTAAGCACCAGGTGTTGGAAAGATTTCCACAAAGTTCTCTCAGAGCAGTCAGTGGGATTATGACAGTAATATTGCATTTAAAGAATCAGGCCCTAAGGTCTTAACAGCTGCTCTCTCATAGCAAGTGACAAGCAGAATTCCTGGTAATGCTGTAAAAGGGGCAGATAATTACATATTTTTACACTTTTATTTAATATTTTTGTTAGCTGTTTCATTCTTGCAGCCACCATCCCATATTTCATAACTCTTACAAATATTCCATCAACATACTTAAAATTATTTAGTTTCTCATCTTGCAGGCCCGACATGAATCATTATTTCCACAAGAAGGGAAGGAACAGCTACACTAACCCAGGACAGTGCAGAACTCTTAGAAACCTCAATACATAATTCACATGTTTCCATTATTTTGTTTTCTATAGCTGCATCCTTTTTATTTCCCCCCCGGCCAGGAAAAGTCCATAACTGCATCACAATGAAGCCTCACAGCCTGGTAACAGCATCCATTATTTATTTATATGTAGAAAGAGGATGCACATCATATGACTTTTTACTGTTTAATTCAAGTCCATATTACAGAATTTTCTGATATCTCCTGTGGTTCAGGTTTAGTTAAATACACCAAATACTACCCTATGTGTGTCACTTGGATAACTGAGACAGAAAATGGAACATCATTTGGATCCAGGATCATTACAATAGAGGCATCCCGTCATTTAAACAGAAATCTGTGGCTGATAACACAATCTTGAAGAAGTCTAGAACACAATATGGTATCATCATGATTTGAACCCAGGACAGGGAACCAGACCCACTATGCTTTAACAATTATTTCAACTCGGGACTCATTTTGTATTTTTCGAAGAGCCACTACTCAGGGAGAGGACACCAATTTAAGTTTTGTATGTGTGCATAACACAGATCAAGGTTAAAACCCCCCCAAAAATTACTCTGCTTAGTAGTGATTTTAAAGCATTTCAGAAATATCTGGTTAGATTTGCATTCTCCCCAGCCACCCTCCATACATCCTTGAAGGTAAAACTTCTCATGGGGGGAAGTTTTTCCCACACCTGAATCTCACACAGTAGTTGTAAATACAGTAAGTAGTAGAGCAAGAGTCTTCAATATTTTGAACTCAACATAAGTAAAAAGCACTTGAAATTATTTTGGTCATAGTATCTGAATATACTTGATTCAAAACTGACTAAACTAAAAAAAGTGGTGTTAAAGTGACTAGAAGTTTGCGGTACCCTGTTTACAATGTCTTTACAGAGATTCTTTCTAAAGATCAAGATACCTTTTCAAAACTCAAGCTTCTTAAAACATCTTGTGTT
Organism: Acanthisitta chloris; assembly: GCF_000695815.1. Classification (NCBI taxonomy): domain Eukaryota; kingdom Metazoa; phylum Chordata; class Aves; order Passeriformes; family Acanthisittidae; genus Acanthisitta; species Acanthisitta chloris. The sequence goes on from NW_008687808.1 coordinate 78,239, forward strand.
TGACACTCAAATGAAGCTACTCAGATTTCTGAACTCTAAGTCAGCCAATAAAGTGTGTAAGCATGTTGGAAAGAAAATAAACAAAGTGAGGGGATAAAAAATAAAGACCTGAAGAGAAGAAATATATGTGTAAAGGATAGAAGAGCAAAGGGAAGAAGTAGGTGGGGTGGGAAAAATGGATAATAAATCACAGACCTGTCAAACAGCAAAGATCAGTAGATTTTAGCTGAAGAAATAGTCAAGCTAAAAACTGCGTAAGATTGCAATGAGATTCTGAGTACCAGAAAGTTTAATGACATTACAAAACTAAGCCAAAATCAGAATTTATTGCTTTTGTAAACATATGATGCAGTTCCCGACAATTGCAATAAAAGCTTTGCTAGGAAAACCAAATAAGGGCTCAGACACTGCTTTCAGTAATTCTCAATTCCTAGTACAAGGGCATGAAGGCCTGGAGCCTGGCATAGCCACCAAGTAAGGTACTGAGCCTTTGGCCTGGGTTGTGGACTGCATTTCAACTCCAGTAAATAGACTGAAAGAAAAAAAACAATAGAGACACAAAGAGACACTTGCTGTCACCACGCAATATTATATTGTCAGATAAATTTCACAACACACACAGAGGTGTGTACACACCATTATAGACATGCACATATATATACACGTTATTCAACTAGAAGCAGATTAGCATCAGCTAAATAAAGGTACACACACAGATTTCAAAGAAAAACCTCACAAGGTACAAAGTGCTTGCCTGCCTGTAGCATCAGTTTAAGAATAAATAGGAGAATAAAAATCATCACAAAATGGCATATGGTACATTTTTGTACACATATTATTCACTCATTTTTTATTGTATTTGACTTGACACTGACAATATATCTTACTCATTAGGGGAGCTTATATTTCAGTCTCAGCTGTATGTTAAAAATCTCCCACTGTTATGTGGCAAGAATACATAAAAAACAAATAGGCAAAAGCACGCTTGCCTGGAAAGACTTAATATTTCTCAAAATGTTCAGAAATGATTCTTCCCATTAAAAATCCAAAGTCAAAAGGGGAAAATACAATTGTTACCCTTGATTTTTCCCTGGTGTTTCATTTATTACATCAAGAGTTCCTTGATTGGATTCAAATGCAAAGTTGCTCCCATGGCTTCAAAGTCAGAGTAAATTGAAAAATGCGCTTCAACAACATTGATACTGAAATAACGTCCCAGAATACTGTCTTAATGGCTTTATCCTTATTAAAAAAAACATAACGAAACTTTGGGGGTCCTTCAAATGAAATAACAGAACAATAATAAAATGCAACAAAACAAACCATGCACTAAGAAAAATCTTGTCCCTCCTTTAAACCCCCTCTGGAAATACTTGTGAGTTTTAGCTTTCCTGGGACTCCAGAGAAGTCTGTCTGATCCACAGGCACAGACACCCACACACAGTGTCCAAACCAGTATGCCAGATACTAAAGGGAAGGCTCTCACTGTGGGCAATGCTTTGAGCAAACAGATGAAAAAAACAGACTAGAGTTGGGGAATCCCAGGAAGAAACATATCTCGGAGCATTTATACACACTTTTCTCCAGATTTCTCTCCAGATATATCCATCTGTCTATAGGAAAACAGGCTGGAAAGGAAGTCCACAAACTGCTGTCTGAACAAAAGCTCTCAAAAAAAGTTCTCAAAAATCACTTATATAATCTACACATACAGTTGGGCTGTTGTAGCATCTATTAGTACCTACTCTCTATTTTAAGTTAGGGTCTGAAATTTTAGACAGCTGCCATTTCAAATCATTTCTGTAGACCAGACGAGATTAAACACTTTAAGTTGAAAGCACATTAATTTCAACCCTTCCTTCTTCTCGGCAGAAGAACAGCACAGGGAAGGAGCAATGACACCTTCACCACTGGCAAAGCTTGGATTACTTTCCCGTGAAGTCATCTCTGCCCTGCTCCCATCTGGAATGGCTTTCTTCAGAGAGAAGTCAAGGTTTGCCATTTTCTCTTTGACCGGTCCAACTCAGGAAACAATGTGTTTGTAAAGAGCAAATGGGGAAAAAAATGCTATCTTTTCCTCAACCAGTTCCCATCTCTGGGAAAGTAAGCAGAGAGAACAGCAGGAGATCAGCAGGAGCAGTGACATCACACTAATCAGCTGCACTGAGCATGCCACCCCCTCAATGACAGGGCACAACAGTGGTAAACAGCCACAAACATACCAAACTGGGATTGTGTCACTGAAGTGAATGAGCTGGACTAACCCCTTTACAGCCACATGAACATATCAGGACAATCAAGAGGCTCATGGCTCATCTGTGCTGCTAACTTACTAGCTGTCAGGATGTCAGTCAGAGACTGTGCCACGTAGGAACAGATGCACAAGATAATGTAATGTTTCCTGAACTATATCAGAAGTCCAGGCAGAAGGAGATTTTCTACAAAAAGCATGTACTGTTCATAAGAGAATCAGCCAGAATGGCCTATTTTTCCAATATTCCTTGCTCAATAAGAAATTAATATTCCTCTGAATAAATGAATATTCCTTTGTTATAGAAAATGTTTCTAGATGTTTTCCAAGGATAAGGATATCAAGTGGGTAAAGTTAAACTAAGTCTAAGCTCTGAACTTAAACTGTGACACTGTTACATCATGTAATCCTTGAAGAAGATACATCACAACCTCACCTAAATCACAGTGGGATTAAATAAATTCTTCAGTTTTCATTTTTGCCCCTCCAAGATAACAGACTCAGACTATCAGAATTGAGATATTTCAACTTCAGCAATGCTATGAGGCTGCATTGCACTTCACTTTCCATCCAGATAAATAATACTTTTAAAAGTGATAGAGAATATTCTCCAGAGGGAGAATGCCAGGGTTAACAGACACCAGGCTTAGGAGCACATCCATTGTCACCCAGGTGGCACAGCATAAAAGGATACTGCGATCTCCGGCCACTGAGATGCATGAGGGGACTGCATCTCCAAGCCAGACATGACTTTCATTACATTTATGAATTATGCCTGACATTTAATATTTGAATGTATTATTTTTTGTTTTAATAAAGAATCACTGGATCATCGGAATAATGGATAGCACTGGTGCAAATATAATGAAAATGCCAAGCTCTAAATAGCTTGTTTAATTATTAAAAATGTTACCGGAAAAAACTAACTTTGCATTGCTGTCAAGATCAAATGAACATGAATTTCCATCAAAAGAGAGGCTATTGTACAATATATTAAAACATGAGGTCCTGCCTACAGTAATTATTGTGCACAGCACACAAAGGGGAAAAAAGGCAACACTATCAATCACAGTCTGTCCATGTTCGGTCAATACAAGCCCCTCCCCTGCTTTGTTGCACAGTTTTTCCTTTGTTAGCCATATTATACAATACATGGGGCTTTCAAGAGCTTGGCCTTGGTTGTGCATTAAGGAAGGCTCTTGAGATCTTTCTTGAAAGGAATTCAATATCTTTTCTTGTTTGAGAAAATTGCAATAAACTATACAGCATCTTTTTATTTATTTATTGGGTTTTTTTATTGCTAAATCACCAGTCATCTGCTACTTACCACATTATCCTTTCTATATGATCGTGGCAACATGCTACACACAACAGAACCTCCTCACCTGTTCATCCACATTACAGCGACAGTACAAGCAGCACTCATTCAGGCTGCTGAAGGACTTGCTTCTCCATCCAAGAGAATACCAGAAATATCAAGATTTCCATTTTGCACCACTGTGGCAGGTTTGCTGACTAAGGAGATGCTCTTAATTTCTGTGCTAAGCAACTGCAGGGAATAATACAAAACACACTATCTTGCAAGAAACCCACCACAGCATCTGTGCATACTAAAAAACGTAAACTGCATAAGCACAGCAAGTCCAGTGGCTCCAGTATTTTTCTCTGTTTTTTTAGAGAAGTAGGAGGTAGTACTATGCATGTGTAAGCATTTAGTTGCATGTCCTTCTTGTCCATTTTTCTGCTTCTACCTCCCAAAATTTTGCTGGTAGGCAATTTCTATGTCAACCAGGATGTGCAGTATGTATCGTTGGCAGGATTCCACTGACACTTCAAAAATATTTCCTCTACTGCTTTTTAAATTCAAGTTCCTTTCCCACCCCCACCTCCTTTTTTAAAAAAAAATCTGCATTGTTTTAAAAATATCTTTAATAGAATTGGCCAAGAGGTTGGGCTGACTTCTTATTTTTTCTATTTTTGCTACAAGTTTTATTACATTCTAGCAAAAGCTCTTGTGCTGTATGTCTCATTTGGATATCATTAAAGTACATCATTTTAAAAGGTGAGGTTCAAACTTAAAGAACTTACAGCTTTATGGTGACCTAAGTATAAATTCAGAGCTATATATAATGCATACACTGAAAACATTCAAATGCAGATACATGTTTTCTTCTAACTGGCTATAACACATCCTGTTTCTGTACACCTCACCACATCTGTGGACCTAGAGTAGTAAAAGATCCCCTCTTCCAGGGTGGACTTTCTCTTAGGGAAAGCATCTATTGCACCAGTTTGTCCTGGAGCTGGTGGGATTTTGTCCTCAGGCTTCCTTTCCTAACAGAGTTATGGCAGGCATGAAAGCTCTAACACATCTGTGTTAAAAGAGTAGGGCTTGCTGCCCATTCTATGGATAAGGGAGGTGTTTGTTTATTTACCCATGTCTGTGAAAATCTTCACATCCTCTAAACTGAAGATTCACAGGGGTGCTTGAAATTAAACAGCAGAAACAAAATGTCATCCTGCACATGCTTGAGGGAACGGTCACAAATTCTGTAACCAGGTCTTTATCTCAAGAGAGCTATAAAGCCATAATAAAAACCTCTTTATTGCTACGCTGTCCCATGATGGGGCTGCTGTCCTCTCATGAATATTGGAGATGTCCTGCACTTAGCCATAAATGCCCCCAGCATTATAAACCACTAAGCACTTGAGTCATTCCAGAAAAACACTTTCAACCCACACAACCTGAAGCGTGTATCTAGCCCTATGTAGACTGTTTTCAATTTCATTTTCAAATCAGCCACAGGAAACGTCTGTATGGTTGTGCCCTATACCAATGTTACAGACAAAGGGAACCAAAGTGGGGTAAGGACATGGTTTTACATTAGTCCTGTGGATAAAATCTATAAACTGAAACCACATCTGCAGACTGGCTATATTTTCTCCCCCTAACTTATGGGACAGAGTTCATCTCCTTCAACTTCTAATGACTTTCCTGGGAAAAGAGTAACTATTCCTTCCTACCATGCTAGCACCATGCTACCTAGGTAGCCATGAAAATTACAACTAAAATATGTAAAATGGATTAAAGAATACATGAAAAGGAATTAATTAAAAGCTTGGCATTGAAAGACTTGTATAAAATCCTTAGTTTCCTATCTCTTCTTGCTATTCATATACCATGACCATCACCTAAAGCTAGAGAGAGCAGGTTGCTTGGCAGAACCCTCACAGAAGCAAGAGACAGATTTTATAGCACAGGATCCCATTTGTGCAGCTAAACTACTTCCACCCCACAACTGGTTTACCTGTGGCTAGCGAGGGATTTAACAAGCTCAGCCTTGCCAACTTACAAACGCATGGACTGGCACTTTTTAAACACCAGCACTGACCCTATACCTGCTCACTTGTGAGCATGGTTTTTCTTAATGGATTACAGTCATGCTAGGACTAACAGTGTAAGAGATACAGAAAAGCAACTGCAGTGTTGCTTCAGCTTTGTGCAAGTCAAAGGAAAGGAATATGTTCAAAACAAGTTGGGAAAGTGCCAGGAAATAAATTAAAAATGACTGAAGAACACCCTCCATTCCATAGCTTTTGTGGACACAACTTCAAAGGATCAAACAAGTGTAAGTGAAACACACAGAATTGGCCAACCCATCTACTGAAGCATCAGGCTCTCTCTGTTCTAGATACAACCACTAGTAAACCTGTTCTGTGAATTTTTTTAAGCATTATTTCCAAGTTTCACAGATCTTTATGCAAACATTTTAACTGATAACAGTATGGAGAAAATGTTAGAGGAAAGTCATATCTTGTAGCTACTCTAAGACTGTCTGTGTTGTCCCAAGGGAATTAGTTGAGAGGACAGGGACAGGACACTGAATCTATTAAGCATGTTGGGCTAAAAGCAGTAATTGGCTTCACTCGATATTCTGCAGACCTTGTTGCATTATGCTGTATTAACTTTTCATGGCTTCATGCAGTGTACATTTTTTGACATTGCTTTCCCCTTGTCCCCATGAGAGCATTCTGTCTATTCGCTCATCTTTGTTTACATTCTTTCAATAAATTATATGGATAACTCGCTATTTTGCCAATTCTTCACTACTGGCGTTTTTAGGTTTGCATTTACATAAGACATTCTAAGTTTATGAATTGAATTGGAGGCCATAAAGTTAAAACTAACAAGGCTATAAAAATGAATTTGCTTTAATACTGCAAACATGCTCACAGCAAAAAACAGTAGTTGCAGCAAGCTTATCCTCATTTTCTCCTGCTTCCCCTTCTCATATAGCGCTTGCCTCAAGCCATGGAGAAGAAGGCACCTCACCCAAACCCTTCATTAGTAGAATCTATCACAGTATAGAGAGGAGAATCTCCATTTATATATTTAGTTCTGAAGCAATTCAACAAGCCCATCCACAGCCAACCACAGGTGATTCTGACCCAGCAGCATCACTGTTCATGGGTAAAGGAGTTTTCATTAGGTGGAATACAACTGGAAACACACTGAGCTGCTGCTCAGAAATTTCCCAGTAACTACTCCACAGCTGGTCAGAAGAGAAAGAGACTTCTAAATATATTCACGGGGTGGGGGGAATAAAAAAAAAATCAGAGTTCTGCAATCAGAGAAAGAAAGAGAAATATTTCCACAAGAAGAGCTGCTAAACAAAGGAAATGAGAAATAGATGGGGCCGCCAGTCTGCTCCACCACTTCAGCTTTACCGCATCTCTCTGGAAGGGTGAGTGCCAGTCAGTAACTGTATTTTCACATAAATGATGCAGACATCAGTTAAGCCTTTTAGACAAGAACAGAATTCTGCTCAAAAGCAAGTATTGTGCTAAACCACCCAAAAAACCAGAAAGGTGAGATGCTGCTGAGCTCTATTTAACTTGCATTACCTGCAGACACAGCCTGCACCATGGCTGTGTGATATGACTCCAGGGAGGAGCAAGAGGCAATGCAGAGGGTTTACTTGTCCTTAAACCAGAGAGCTTGCACGCAAAGATGTAAGTCTATGCTGGCTGAGAAAGTTCAAGCATTTGCAAACCGAGGGCTTTCCAGACTCTGGGCCAAACACGTATATTTAAAACTACAATGCCTATAGTTAATGCTATGCAATAGAAAGTATCATGAAATAATGGATTAAACACTACTTAAAAACTGTTTAGCTAGACATTAAAAACCGTGCTAAACTTTTAATGTCACCTAAGAAACCAAATTCAAGATGACAAGAAATTCAGTGAGATCTAATCATGCATACAGGGAGAAATTTTGTTAAAATAATCTGACCAAAGAAATGAGAACCAAATGGCAGATCTGATGATCCGATCCTCAGAAAGACTGCCTAACAATTTCAGGTCATTGATATGAAACCAGTTTCTACCTTAAACAACCAAATCTAATTTGAGTGTTTAATATATGAGTTATTAATTACAATTAGAAACACCTGTCATATTCCAGAGAGAAGATTAAGATTATTTCCTTGATTTACACGGTACATTATCCTGATATTATCTAAACCCACAGCATAAAACAAACAACAGCAAGAAAAGATCATTCCCAAGAACACAACAAAACCTGTTAGGCTTAGTTGAAAGGATATGTTTTAGCCAAAATAGAGATAATGGATTAGCTTTCTTCTGTGATTTGCATTAATTGTTGGCTTGCTAATGAGTAAAACTTCCAGATTATGCAAGACTTTTGTAACACAACTTTGGGGAAAAGTTCAACTATTTAAGACAGGGAGCAAGACTTATACAAGTTCTTGATAAATCCAGCATTTTCCAAAGTAACAGTTCCATGTGAAATTCTTCATTAAAAATGGCACTTTAGAAAACACACTTTCATTCAGGAAAAATAAAAACAAACATTCCTGTAAAGATCAGAAACCTTCACCTTTTTAGAATGCAATTTGTAGCTCTTATGTTATCTTATATGAAGTTAAAAAAATAGATATTTGAAACTAAATGGTTTACTTTTTTCCTGAACAGGGGAAAAAAAGAAGTGCATCTTTCATATGAGGTTTTATTCTTCGTTTGCTTGAAAGAGTATATTTTTCATTTGTCCCAAAACTCTGTATGAAATAAAAGAATCCATCTTGCACAAGATCCAATGGTTTCGTAATCTCTCCTGGTCCTAGAAGACACAGGTGTGTACATGCACGATCATGGGAGTCATCATCAGAAACCATGGCCAGGCACTTGTTATTCATTTTTCAAAAGAAACAGAAAAGACTGTGGTGGGTTATGGGGTGATTTAAGACTTGAACTATTGTTGAAAGACCTCACTAGAAAAAAAAGAGGAGGCTCAGGTGGTGAGCAGTCCTCTCTAAGTACTTTTTGGGGGATCAAGGACCCTGATCTGAATAGGAAAAGCTATGGAGATACAGTTCCACTGCAAGGCCAGCTCCTGGTGGAGCCATGGTCAAAGTCAATCTGATGGATGGAAATCCTGTTTCAGGCTTTGGGGAGCAAATGCCAGATCCTCAGGAGAAGACGATAAACATGAACCCCAGTGAAGCGACCAAAAGGAATGCCTTCTTGAGGAGGATTTGAGGACCACTGCAGTGTTCTCTGTCCTCATCCTCTGTGGAGCCAGGGCAGCAGACATAAAGAACAGGGTGCACACATCTTGCAAAGGGTCCCAGTGCCCTGGAGCCACTACTGGTGTCCTGCCAGGCACAGGAAGGATTCTTGTCCCCCAGGTTGATGAGGCCAGGGGCATGTGGCCACTCTCAGAGGCCCCTACAATGGCTCCAGGTTGAGAAAGAAGAGGAGTTGGGCATTTTGGGGGAGACACGAGCATCAGGCAGTGGGACAAGGTGGCAAGTCTTGCTCACATGTTCGGGGAGTAAGCTGATCACCAGTTCTGAGGTCAGGAAGGATTTTTCCCCTGGGGTAGATTGGCCCTGATCCCAGAGGGCCCACTGAGCATGGCAACTTGTTGGGACACCTTTGGGCCGTTTTGGCTAGATTACTGCCTGCTGCTCATGCACCACAAAGATGACAAAGATAGCCTCTTGTTCCCTGCAGCTGGAGAGAAGGAGGCTCTTGTCCCCCAGGGCAGATTGGCAACAAACCCCAGGGTTTATCTGCCTTCCTCTGCAGCACTGAGCACAACCTCCTTCAAGGGCTGCTTTAGGCCATTTTGGCTAGGTGCCTGCAACTCATGCTCCACAAAGGTAGCCCTCGTGCCCCTCATCCAGAGGGAAGAAACTTCCTCTGCCCTCGGGGATTACTTCTTCTCCTCTGTAGCACTGAGCACAGCCACTTGTCAGGGCTCCTGTGCTCCGTTTTTGGCAAGGTTCTTGCCTGCTGCTCCTGCACCTCCAACACGCCACTTGTAGCCTGGCTCTTTTTGTCTCTCTTTGCCATTGCAGGTTTGTAGTGGAATTGAGCTCTTGTTCTTTCCTTGGCTCCATTTCCCCAAGGGTCCTTGCTTGTTCAAAACAGCCTGTGCTTGGAAGGACTCTAGGCTGGCTGCTCCATCAGGAACCGCCACTTTTCAGTTCTCCTTGCCTGCAACACAGGCACAGGGCAGGTGTGAGAGTGCTTTTCATGCATCACTGGCCAAGCAGAACAGTGGAGCAAGTTTCTGAAGGCAAAAGTATGTGTGGCATTGACACGTGTTGCACTTTTGAGAATATCCCATAGAACCGTGCGCCTTCCTTTGTGTGTGGTCGGTCCTGCTCCTTGTTCTTCACATCCTCACTCCAGGAAACAGGGATCTTTGGTCTGTTCTGCTGATACTTTCTGTAGCTCTGTCACTTGCCTTTGCCAGACTGAAAACAATGGTTTTCCAAGCTAAACTGAAGAATACATCAACCTTTGCCTGGCTACACATGTGCATTTTGTTAATCTATGTGCATTGGCTCTGAAGTAAGATTGAGGAAGACAATAAAATCCCGTTGCCACTTGCAGCCTTTGTGATATGTGTCCTTGAAAGTGATTTTGGAGCTGAAAAATCCCTGGCATTTCAGACAAATAACAGTCTCAACATTATTTGATTCATGAGGAACACAGGGAATAGAATAGGATATTATAGATATGCCATGTTATGCCTAAAGTTATGCATGACCAGCTGTGCCCTAGGCCTAAGGGGTTCATCCAGGAGAGCAGCTCTCTGCAGTGCAGGTCCCAGGCCCATCCAGGAGACAGGGGCAGAGATGGGCACACCTACAACATAGCTCAGACAGGGACTGAAGGCCTCAGGCTGATCTGACACATGTACCCTGAGCCACCCTGAGGAAACTCAGCTAAATTGGATGAACACAGAACACTTACAAAACCTGCACTTCACATGTGCTTTTTCGCAAATTTATTCAAATGGTCAAATTACCTAAAAAGAATCCACAGCTCTCACCTCCATCAAAAGGTACATATCTTTTTCCCCACGAAGTGACAGAGCCTATTCCTAGACTGGTTCATGATTACCTATTCAATGCCTTCTGCTAGTGCAGGGCTGGGAAGAAATGTCATCTGACATTTCCTCAGCACGTACTGCTAGGAAAAGCAGAAGGGGAAGAAGAACAGAATAGAACAACTCATCTGGAAGGGAGCTACATGATCATCTAGTCTGACTGCCTGACAACTTCAGGGCTGATCACAACTTAAAGCATGGTATTAAGGCACATTGTCCTAATGTCTCTTGAACACTGACAGGCATGGGGCATAAACCACCTCTTTCGGAAGCCTGTTCCATGATTTGACTACACTCTTGGTAAAGAAATGTTTCCTCATGTCAAATCCAAACCTCCCCCAGCAGTTTCAGCTTTGAGCCGTTTCCACACACCCCAGCACTGAATCCCAGGGAGGAGAGACCAGCCTCTCCACTTTTCCTCAGAAAGCTGTAAGAGCAGTGTGGTGGCTTCTTAACCTGCTTCCTGCCAAATTAGACTAACCCAGTGTCTTCAAAGGACACTCCTTCCAGCACCTTCACCAGCACTTGCCCTCCGTTGGAGGTCTCCACAGAATGGTAGCATCATCAGGGATGGAGGAGACCTCTACGATCATAGAGTCCAACCATTAACCTATCACTCTGCTGTAACCCCTAAACCATATCCTTCAGCATCAGATCCAGACACCTCTTAAACACTTCCAGGGATGGTCAGTCCACCACCTCCCTGGGCAATCTCTTCCAGTGCCTGAACACCCTAAGGGGGAAAAAATTTTTCAGAACATCTAATCTGAATCTCCCCTGTCTCAGCTTATGACCTTAACATCCTTTATAAATCATGGGGCACAATTTACAGGATTGCATTCCTGTACTGTGTTCCCTTACAGTACTGAATCTCCCTCAGCTTATGACCTTAACATCCTTTATAAATCATGGGGCACAATTTACAGGATTGCATTCCTGTACTGTGTTCCCTTACAGTACAAGAATGTAATTAGTACAGTTGTAGCTAATTGTTTCAGGATGTGCTATATCAGCATTGCACAGCCCCTTGCAAAGAAGAAAGCATAGTCATAAAATGCACTGGCTATCAGTTTATATTCAAGTGTAACTCAACATACAGGCTTTAGCTCATAAATCCCACGTCATTTGAAATCCTTGCCACTGCCTTTTTCCTAAAAGTCCTCTGGACAGGGGGCACTCATGGCAAGGGAATTCATCTCGAAACTCATTCTGGCTGCTGGTCTATCAGATCTGTTTGGACATACTGAGCTTGCTTCAAAACATTTAGGTTCTTTAACAGAACAGACATAGTCTGGCAGCTTTCTGCACTCACTGCAACAGTTTTGCAAACTAATTATTATATGTATGCCAAAAGATTGCTCTTCATAGTTTCTTTTATTAATTAAAAAAGTTCCTTTGTATCCAAATGACATCACATTGACATTCTCAGGTGCCTTCACATGGGCATATAGAAAGCAAACTCTTCAGACCTGCTTTGCAGTTATCTTACAGGCATGTGGGAAGTCCCAGAAAATGGCATTTGCCTTTTCGTGTCAGATGGACACCTGCCCAATCAACTCCTTATCCACATCAGCATCATCAGCAATGAGCTTCTTTACTAAATATTTGCAGAATTCCTTTAAAAACTTAGCAACCTTTATTCATGCTGCTGGAAAGTAAAGTAAATTCCCACAGACAGTGGGGCAGTGACACTAACTGCACCACACTGATCCACCAGCATTTTATCTCTTGTAGTGTTTTCACTGTCTGGGCTGATTTGGCACTTTCTCCGTGACAACTTCCAAAATGGAATCTCAGTTAATGCCAGATGTGGTTATTTTCTTTCCTAGGAGGCAGATAACCATTTTGACACCACCAGCTTCTTGCTCACAGCCCACCACAACAGTGCATGCATTGCTCAGCTGGCCAGCAGAAGGCTGGATGTGCTGGTCATGGCTGTGTGGAGCTGGACTTACTGATAGGTAAAGGACTCATTAAGGTAACTCTTAGGTTCTACCCTTCGTTCCCAGATGTCATCAAGTGTATGAAACAGTGAATTGCATGGCCAGGTCTTTTGAATGAGATTGCAGAAAAGTATGGTTCCAGAAATGTAGGTTTCCTTGTCCACATCATAATCTTGATTTCATGACACGTCAATGAAGTAATGCATACCCATTGCTGCTCCTAATTAAACTGAGAAAAGCAGTAAGCAGAGAAGATCAAAATCTCAAATTAAAATTCTCCATCATAAACAATTAAGGCCAGAACCAAAAACTCAAAATGCGTTTTTATGTTGAAAAAAGTTACAGTAAGTATTTTATTTGTCAGTGAATAAAAAGCTAGGACTGAAGTCACATCTACGTGCTACCTACAAGATCACACACTGCATTCAAGCTCTTGCACAAGCTGCCTCTCTGTTTAAAGGTAGAAGCAGTGCAAATGTAACTCAACTTAAAACCAACATCTTTATAGCCTCACTTCCCGTTACAGAAAAATTCAGTGATTTCTTCATTGTTATTACTTTTAGATCTAATGTATAATATCCTGCAGAACATTAGTCTCTGTGAAAATTTTTAGGCATTAATATTTGGGAGTAAAAGCAATATAATCTTGTTTACAGCTCTAACCACAATACATTTCTCAGTTATCTCTGCAAGTTTACCTCGCATACACTGATGTTTCAATTTTTTTTTTTAAAAGGTTTTCCTAACCCAACCACATTACACTGCAGAAAGTAACTAAGCTAAGCTCAACATGTTCTGAAGATCCAGAAATACGTGAACAAAGAGCCTCATTAAAACCCAACTCTGATGACTTCTGCTCTCCATAAGCAGATTAGGTAGGCCATAGACTAGCCAGGTCACAGGTTTAAGAACTCCCCCATGCATAACTACCTGCTGAGCCTACGTGCAGAACTAATTTGCACCTCCAGTTCTCAATGGCTGAACAGCAGCATCACAAGAACCCAATCCCTCTCCCAGAAGAAAGTTTCTTCAGACAGTGAAATTTACAAGTTACCAAACCCCATCAGCTATGCTAAGCACAATCACAGCCAAAGTGGGATTTTCTGCACCACCACCAAACTAGCTGGCTAAACACCTGCTGGGGCCACGGGGAGTAGGGTCATACTGAGTCTTTGTGCCATGTCTATCCATAGCCGATTGCACATCTCTGCAAAGCTCTTCTGAGCCTCTCACAGCAGCCATACAACTGAGGGCTTTCCCTCATCCTTCTGATCCTCCAACACCATTAGGGACTCTTGCTAAAGGGCTGGATCATGTGTAAAATAATCTAAATACACAGATACTAAATAGGAAAACATAAACCATGCCATTCATCCATCTGTTCTATGATGAATGCTTGGCATATATGTATTTATGCAGCAACTACCACTTTCACAACTGAAGTGCTTTAAAGGTACAGTGGTATGCTGCTCCCTGTGTGGCACAGACAGACAGCTATTGAGTTACGACTCAGTATTCACACAGAGGACATTTGGTGGGATGCTGGGGTATTGCTTTGTCCCACCTTCTGGAATGGCAATATCAGTTTCACAATTTCACCTGCTTGGCCTCCGAGTCTGCTGTGCAAAGGTATAATCCATGTGTTCCAGAGTCACACTGTGAATCAAGACAGAACCATAGAATCAACAGGGTTGGAAGAGACCTCAAAGATCATCGAGTCCAACCCTACCATCGTCACTAGACCATGGCACTAAGTGCCACATCCAGTCTCATCTTGAAAACCTCCAGGGATGGTGAATCCACCACCTCCCCGGGCAGCCCATTCCAATGTCTGATTACTCTTTGCAAAAAAAAAAAAAAATCTCTTCCTAATATCCAAGCTAAACCTCCCCTGGCAGAGCTTGAGTCTATGTCCTCTTGTCCTACTGCTGGCTGCCTAAAAGAAGAGATGGTGCCTTGTAAGCAGGCAGGTTTAGCAGACTTGCTTGAGACCTGTACTGCTGCTTCTGAATAAACTACTAACACAGGTGCAACCTGGGATATGCTCTGCATTCAGCTGCAGTTAGAACAAATCTTTTTTTCCAAGCAGTTCAGACCTAAAACTAATGTCAGAAGGAAGGGTAATTTTCACCAGAAATGCATGCAGGTCCCATTTTATGAGCTTTCCCATTTACAAAGGTTCAAACTAACCCTGGAACAATTAACCTGTGTATTAAGCATCAAATTAGCATGCACTTGATGTCTGCTCAGCTCAGGAGAAAAAAAAAAAAAGTACTTTTGGCTGCAGGAGTGCAACTGAGTGGCATCCTTCCTTCAGTAGTACAGCCTACCAAGGGGCACCCATGTACCAGAATCTCTGCTCCCTTCCTCCAGCTGGCATGAGGACCAGCAGGACCAGTTACTTGTTTTTCTGTTTTGCTCTTTTCTCTTTGGACCACTTCAAGTCAGATTAGTCTAAAGAAATCCTCATAAAAAGATATTACATTCACACATAATGCAATGCCTAGAATGAAATGCCAATTCTTAAGTTTTGTTAATTTACTATATGCTCATTGACTAAATATTACTGTAAAAAAAAAAAGTAAGAATTATGTAAGCATAAAATCTCTCAGGTCTCTTTCTATTTTCAGTGCTCTGAATTTAAAAAGCAGACATAAGTTCAATTTCTTAAATAAAAAAAGAACCAGTGAGACTAGTTCAGAAAATAAATATTAATCAGGTATTTTTCCATCCTCCCAGAACAATTTCTATTCTTCTCATTAAAAAGTATCCATGTCTTAATAGTGAAAATGCAGCTTTTTTACTGTACTTCTCATTGAACAATTTTATTTCTTGACTTTGGCTTTATTCTATTACAGAAAACCCAATTGAATGAAGAAAGCATTGGTCCCATTTCTTCCACTCACTGCCAAAGAAGACACACTGCAACCCAATAGGCTAATATCCATAGCATATATTCACTCATAGCATGATCTCTCACTAATAGGGCAGCCTATATTCATCAGTATGGCCAGTCTTTTACTAGGCACTGTGAGGCACAAGGTGGTTAAAATAGCAATTTGAATATTTTCTTTCATCCCGAACTGTACCAAGAGTATGGATTTGATCAGCTGCCTGCTGACAGATGTATCGCTGTTTACTCCATGTCCTTGCTTGTGGGTTTCTCCTCTGATCTCCAACAGGATCCATTGGGGCTTGCCAAGCTTCAGCTGCTCAAGTCTCTTCTCACAGGAGCCTGTAATGCTCATCACAGGAAGCCATGTAAAATTCAACTACCAGAGCATCATATATTTACTGAAACCCAAGAGGGACAAAAATCAGCCCTCAGATGACAGTGGGCAGATCACAGTTTCAAGGAAAACAACAGCCATACACTTAAAGGTGAAATACAACCTAGGAATAAATCCCCAGTGCTGGGAATAACTGGGAACAATTTCTAAAGCCAAATACCTGCTTTTATCATTTTGTGTTTTCATGGGTTTCATATTGAGTTTCTCTCCTTTTATTCAGCAGCAGAAAATTTATAACAGTGGGAGCATCATTATTTCTTATACTTCCTTAAAGGCTCTGTTTGATTTATGCAGTGAACAAACCAAAACAAAAAAATAGCTGCTTCTAAATTTATGAGTTAGTGCTACAGGCTGTCAATTTTTTGCACAAATGGTATTGCAGTGGCAGAGATAATCAACTTTATTTCAATATTAAGATATTTTAATGCTATTCCCCTAACAACTTGTGTTGACACTGTTGCCATTCCTAGACTGTACAGTACCTTCTGGAGTGCATGGGCAGCCCAAAAACATTGACATTGTTATTGGGTAAGAAGCAAGCATCTTCCCATGCAAGATGTAGAATTTCTAACCCAGAACAGACAGGCAGAAATGCTGAGGGCAGAAAACCCTTGTAAATATATTCAGAACAGGATTAAGGCTTATGGAAAATTTCCTTTATAAAGTTCCCATA
The DNA here is from genome assembly GCF_000695815.1 of Acanthisitta chloris. Taxonomy (NCBI): domain Eukaryota; kingdom Metazoa; phylum Chordata; class Aves; order Passeriformes; family Acanthisittidae; genus Acanthisitta; species Acanthisitta chloris. The sequence continues at coordinate 94,821 of NW_008687808.1, forward strand.
TAAGACTAGTGTGATCACCCGTAGAGATGGAAAGCCACTATGAGCAGCTGAATTATGCTCTTCTGATGAATATAGTCTTCACTGCTCTCATGCCCTTAAGACCCAATTAGCTCACACTGGATAATGACCAATGTCCCAAAAATATGCACATCGTTGAGAGTAATCTCAGATTTAGCCACCAGAACCTTAGCTAGGCTCATAGACCAGTCCACTGCAAGGCTAGTATAATTAGCAGCAGGTCTACTGCTAAAATAGCAAGTGTTAATGCTTCTGAGGGAAGCTGCCAGAGGATACTGGGGTTAAAGCTTCTGTCACTGTACTTTTTCTAAACTTGCACTTTAAAAAAGCAAGTTGATATTGGGAAAAGAGAAGGCTTGGGGCGACCCTATTGTGGCCTTCCAGTACCTGAAGGGAGCCTACAAGAAAGATGCAGAGGAGCTTTTTGCAAGGGCATGTCATGATAGGACAAAGGGAAATAGGTTTAAAATGAAAGAGAGTAGGTTTAGATTAGATATCAGGAAGAAATTCTTTACCATGAGGGTGGTGAGGCACTGAAACAGGCTGGCCAGAGAAGCTGTGGATGCCCCAGCCCTGGAAGTGTTCAAGGCCAGCTTGGATAGAGTTCTGAGCAAACTGGTCTAGTGAAAGGTGTCCTTACCCATGGCAGGGGAGTTGGAACTAGGTCATGTTTAAGATCCTTCCGACCCAGACCATTCTATGATTCTATAGCATAGATTTCTCAAGAATGAGATTCTTGCATTTCATCACCTAACAAAGCATATTAGGTGCTTTCTACTAAAAATGCCAACCTTCTGATTTATTTCACATCAAATTTATTGATATGTCTCTAGTTTTCACTAGTCTAAGTGAAATATGCAAAAGGATTTATCTGAAACATGAAACCCTACATCTACAGCAGGGTAAATGCATTAACCAAGACAATGCATGCTCTTGGTTAACAGTTGAGACACCCTATCAAAAGCCTAACCCTAAGAGCAGGGAATATTTTGCAAAATGTGATAAATGGCAGATGCAGTGGAAGCCACAAAAGCAGCTGCCAACTTCTAAACTCATAATAAATTGGGTAACCTTGACCACTCTTTCTGAGCTTGGGTGCAGACTAAGTACAGTTTGCAGTGTGATGACAAGTACTGTGGAAAAATCTGAATGAATTATACTGCATATCTTACTGTGTTACTGGCCAGATTACTATCAGGTTATTAAATTCACTTTTCTGTTTATTGTACTTATCAATACACTAAACTTCAGTCTTACTGAATTTGAAATGTATATCTATGAAGTACTTTGGAGAGATTAAATAACTCTTCCTGAATCTTAAAATATGTCAGGCTCCTAAATAAACAAGAGCATTTTCCAAAATATTCTACAGGAAAGCAATATTTCATGTGGACCTCTATTTCATTGCAAAAAGTCATAGGAATCATAGAAAAATTCAGGATGTTTTTAGTCCAACCCCTACTCAAAGAAGGCCCAGCTGTGAGCTAAGACCAGTTTCATAGGACTTTATACAGTTGGGTCTTGAATATATCCATGGATGCATGGGTGGACATTGACTGCAAACCTCTTTGGGCAACCTCCTCTGCTGCCTGGCTGCTGCTATGCCCACCAAGGCCTTCTTCCCAGAGTCAATTCCCAGCCAGGCAGCCCTAGCCAGTGTCAAAAGACTTCTCCGTCCCAGGTGCAAGACTTGCTTTTGCCCTCATTGTCTTTCATAATGTTCCTCTGAGGCCATTCCTCTAGATCCTTCCAGATGGTAGTCGTGCTCTCATGCCTACTGACCCCTTCTCACCAGTTTGGTGCCATCTGAAAATGAGTGTCCTCCATCATGTTCCCCAAGTCACTAATATATACGTTAAACAGGACATGTCCCAGTACAGACCCTTGTACTACTCCACTCAGAGTCAGCTTAGACAGAGTACAGCCCTACCTGGATCTTGTTTCTAGGCCAGATCATCCAATCAGATTTTATTTATACATCTAGTTAACCACCTGCCCCTAACACAGACACACAAATAATGCACAAGACCACATCAGAAGTGTTGCTAAAGACAGGTAAATGACACCCACCACTCCTCCTTGTCCATAGGCCCAGTAGTTTTACCACAAAGGTTGTTCAGACATGCTTTACTCTTGATAATCCATGCTGGTTCCCCACTAACACTTTTTTCTTTAAATTGTCCAGAAATGTGTCATTCATCTGTAAACTAGATATAAAAACAGAGCTTTTTTTTTCCTTTTATTGCTTCAATTCAACATTAACAACAGTAGTTCAATGGATGAGGCCAGCAGGTGCTAAGAATAGAAGTCAGGCACTATTTAAGGTATTCATACTGCTCTGCTCTTTCTACAATAGCCCATATTCAAAACACTTGTGCCAATTCATACTATTACCTATCTTGGGAAAAAGGTAAAATATTGTATCTATCTGATGTGTGCATACACAAAGCTGCCCTGCAACTAGTCCACACTCAAGACCCTAGAAATCCACGACCATAGGAAATTTCCACCTCTGACTGAGCTACCAAGGGAAGCATCAGTTAGAGCATATATTTACATATGGTGCTCCCAATTACTACCAGTGATTTAAAAAATAAATCAAAGTCTTTCTGCTTGAAGTACTAAACATTCATAGCCTTTAAACCAACATATAATCATAATTTTGTTAATGCTCCTTGAAGCCAATAATACCCAAAAAGAAATACTTAAGATCAACTGAGAGGCTTGGGAATAACTACTAATTTCTAAGTATCAGCATTTATGACTAATGCAGCTTACCATCTTATCAAAAGAGCAGTGTAGGATACTGTGACTGCTTGCTTCTTGTTGCTACAGTTAGCAATATAACCCCACTAACTTCAAGGTTAGTGAATGACAAATAACAAATTATGTGGCAAATATTGTCTTCCAAGTCAGCAAACTCTTTTAATTAGATCATATGGAAGAGCCATGATTTCAGTCCTCAAGTTAAATAGTCTAGCTTTTAAAGTAGACCAATTTAACTAGTGAGTGCTCTGTGTATTCAATAGAAACAGCAATAGAGTCAGTGCGGGGAAAAGAAGAAAACCCAGCAACAACAACAGAAAAAAAACCAAAACCGAAAGAACCGGGAACAGATGTAGGGAAGAGCCTTGATTTTAATGATTGCCAGTAATATCAATCAAGCCTGTATGTTTGCTCAGGAACCTTAAGTTTAAATATATAAATACTTGCAAGATCAGATCTTTATAGCTCAGCCACAGAAAGGTCAATAGAACACATACTCACATATTGTTGGGATGGTGCACTCACATACCCCATATGAAAAACAAAACAAAACACCAAAAAAAAAAAACCAAAACCCCCCCCCACCCAAACACAAAACCCCCAAGTTTTGCATCAGAAATAGGCCAGAACATACACATCCACTCGTTCATGCATGCAGCATTAAACCCAGGGGGGAAAAGAAGGAATAAACCCAAGATCTGTGTTTACAATCACCAGACCACATGAATGAAAATAATACAGATTTTGAACAGGGGAAACTGCAGTTTTCCATTTTCCTGGAAAACTGTACTTTCAGAGGGCATTTTAAGAGGGACCAGAAAACATAAGGGAAGAGATGAAAATGAGCATTTCACTGCCTTGCCTCTAACATGTTAAACATAAAACAAAAAAGAAAGCCAAGGCAGTTCCTACAGGCATGCTGGAAGCTAGAAATTAAGATTTCTAAAAAAGCTGCATTCAACAAAAGACAACAACTGATGCCACACAAGATCTGTGTTAGAGCAGATTGATGTACATGCAGATACATTCATCAGCAGAGTATCTTAGGATCAGAAAAAAACCCTCTTCAAATCTTTTAAATTGTTAAAGGGATGGATAAAAGGGACAATAAGATTAGCCCTGCTCTTAGCCATAACAGGAGCTTGTCAAAACTTGCCAAAATCATCTGCACATTTTAACAGTACAGAAAAGTACCAGTAATTCCTAGAAACCCTATGCAACTAATGTCACCCAACATACATGTCTTTTCAGATATTCAGGTGAATCATGTTTCCAAAGTGCAGATGATGACAGAATCATATACAAGTCTTAGATTTTAAAAAATGAAAAATTAATCTCTGCAAGTCCAACTGAAACACAAATCTTGTCTGGAGAGAAATAGGGCCAAGAGCTGGTCTTCCTCTTTAGGTACATCTTCACTTCCAACTAGAATGAGCTCTGCCGAGGTATTCCCTGCAAGTACTCTGCCAGTATCTATGCTAAAAATATTTCCTCCCTAAAGCATGTCTTTTATTTTGGACTACAACTTCTTGGGAAAGGTGAAGGACTACAACAGCATTTGTCTACAAACACCATACATTACCACAAAAGGAAGCCTGAAACACAAGCATTGGTTGCTATCTGCTACCAATGCTTATTGCAGTGGAACTGGAAGACTCCTCTCCCCCTTGCTCAAATGACAAGTGGATAGCTGTACTGTGGAATCAAGGTTCCTTAAGGTCACACAACTTCATGTCTCACATCGTATGAGCAGAAGAGTTGAATTTCTCTTCAGAATGTATCTGATGCACACAGTTTTCCTAGCAAAAGCACTTTTATGGCTGCTTCCTCCACTCTGCAGTTCAAACTACCATTAGATCGTAAAGGCCCAAGAGATCAAAGGAAAAACAGTATCACCTCAAAGAATCTCATGTTTCTTGATTGCTCCTCACAGATGGGCTGCTGCAACCAGATTCCACCAAATGGCAGGAACATAGCTTAGAAGCAGTGCCTTAATAAAGGCAGTAGAAAGTACATCTGAGTGCAGGCACCAGCTCTGCTGTTTTCACCATTGAGGTGTCAGCTCTGTTCAGGTCAGAGAGTACTTTGCACAGTTTGTTCCTGGTGTGTTTCAGGCTCAGCTCATACCATAAGCATGACTTACCGGTAGTGGGTAATGATGAAAGAGGAAGAGGGAA
>NW_008687808.1:99792-148303 GCF_000695815.1 Acanthisitta chloris
TTACCAGTAGCAGGTGCCTAACAGGGAACTGAGATATGAAGAAGAAACTAAAGCTTTTATAGGCATAAAAGCCTTGTGTATGCTGAAGAATTATTAATGGGTAATTTCCAATGAGGACAGCAAGGCAGGCAGGAGCTTTCATGCCTACTACTAGCAGACTGTGGGAAAAGAAGAAGAGGGGGAAAAAAAAGAAATTAGACTGTTAAGACGATTTTTTTTCTGTAATTCTACTTGGATATAGTAGACCTAACAAAAAGAATGTCTCCAGAAAGAAACAACCAGTGTTCCCTTTGCTTAGAAGACCTCATCCTATCTTATGCTTTAGACTGAGTAAGTGGTTTGCTGAGTGTGAGAATTTGAGGCTTCATTTCAGCATGTCTAAAGGAGGAAATGAAGGAGCAGCAGGAGACGAGGCAACAAATGGGATCAAAACAATTTCTAATCTCTTGGCCTCCTTTAGACTTAGCTCTCTTCTAGTCATCAAAAGGAGCAGGTCTGAAAAAAAATAAAATACAATGCCTTCATCAGGAATTTCCACAAAGCTTTAGAATATTACTTCGCTTGCCCGCTAATCATCTTGGTCAAGCCGCAGAGCTACAACTAGCACCAAAACTGGCATCACACTGGTCTCATCTCTTTCTTGAAGTCACAATGGGACAGGTTACCTCCAAATGGTGAGCAGGAAATAGAAGGTGGCTGTCATCCTTGGAATAACGTTCCTTTAGCAGATGTTTTAGAGGTTTTCCTGAAATAGTCCTGAAAGCAATGCTACCAACCTTACTCAGTGCAAGATTTAAATGTCTACTAGGAATTGCACTCTCCTCCCAAGCAACGGAGGCACCAAGAGCATCCATGTGAATTTGAGAAGCAATTGCCACATATAACACCAGGTTAGAGACCTGCCAGGAATACCAAAGTCATGCAATGATGGCCTAGTTAGAAAACAAAAACTTTGAGCTTAGTTTCCTGGAGTGGTAGAAGGGGACTCTGAAGAGGGAACCTCACAGACATCCAAATATAGGGGGTTAGTAGAAGATACAAAGCTGAACCAGAGTCCAAGAAAAGGAAGCACAGCTGAATGACTTATACCACAGGCTGAGAGGAAGTGATGAAAGGCACTGCATACAGTAGATGTAGGATGGGGGGGTCTATACATAGTGGTGAATAGGAGTATATTCTGGCTTTCAGGGCTCCTGTAAAGCCACAGCACAGTAAAAACATATCCTAACAAACACTTCAGGAGAAGGACAAGAGATACATAGTTGTAAAGACAGAACTCAGAAGACAATAAAGTAACTCCACCAAGATATGGTAAATGTCAGCAAACAAGTTCAGGCTGAACTTCAGGACACTGGGGAAGCAAGCATACAAATAATTCACTGTGTAGAACAGGAAAAGCAGAAAAAGAAGGAAAAATATGGTTTTGTACAAGACAGGGTAAAAAAGTTGAACAGAAAGGCAACCTGTAAGTCCAGTAGAGAACAGCCACGACAGTTTGTAAGAAAGAGTTTGTGTATAAAATCAAAACTAATAACTATGACAGGAAAATTATACCTATCCTTGCAAATCAAGGGAAAGCACACAGCAGCAAGAGTGCAGGCAGTTTCAAAAGATGAAATATTGCATGCATATGACAAAACTAAAAAGAATGTGAACCGTTTTAAATCACAGACTAGTATCAACACCAAGGACATGTTTGTGTGTAGCGGGTACAAAATAGATAAGACTAAATGGCTCCAGAGACAGCAACCAAGATCGGAATTATATCTTCACATCTTTGCTAGAAACTGCCAGGGAGGTAAAACACAAGATAAAAGAAAAACAATATGAATGTCTGAGAGCAGAACTATGTACAGACCATGTGCTTGTTGTCCACCCAAAGATTATGCTGTTACCTGAAGAGGTATGAGCATTACAAGACATATCTTTCCCAAAAGAAATTAAGTAAAGTCAAAGGTTATTTAGCTTTATAAGCCATAGAAATGTCTTCTGAAGTTATGAACTCACAACTTGTGCTGCAGTTATCAAGTAGTCAGAAAGAACTGGGTCTTACTGAAACTGTGCTAAGAAACAGTCTCAGTCCTGAAATTTTTCAGTGAAGAACAAGGGACATTTCAGCAAGCAATCCTGCAGTTTTCAGTGTCCAGACCTTTTGAGCCACGTTCATTTCTGCTGAGGGAATAAACTATCACTTAAATGGGGAAAAAAATTTAAAAGAAGTCTGACAAATAGTTAAAATCCCATCACACCATTGTAATAATTTTCAAGAGTAGGAAGTTATGCACAGGAATTATCACCAACAGATGGAGAAGACTTTATAGTAAGGTCACTGCTAGTACAACTAGAAGGGGAAAAACTGATCAAGAGATACACTGCTGACTTCTGTAAGACAGTCTTGTAAGAGAAAAACATAGCAACTGAATGAGAGCATGAACTGTTAAACCAAACAAGTTTCAGACCACTTTAAGGCAACGGCTGGGGGGGGAGGGGGAGGATTTAAAAGGTAAAATTTACATCAACTCCACTTGCATCATCATACACTGCAAAAAAAACTTGACACTCAAGAACATTTTAACTCAAGGTGTTTTGAAAAATACTTCAGTGTTACACGCAGTGAGACAAAACACTTTCACTGTATATTATAAACTTATTTTTAAAAGTTTCTCAGAGTCATTTGGGAATCATTTTGAAATAGAAACATTTCTCTGGAGGCTCTAAAGAAACAGTGCATTCCCCAGCAGGGCCATGATTGTTCCCAATGCTGAGCTGTGATGTGCATTAGGATATCCAGATTAAGCAATAGGCTACAGTTGTGCTGAAATGCATAGCAGACTTTCAAGCATAGTAGGAATCACCCATTTCACCACAAAAAAAACCCAAACCCAAATGCACACAATAACATAATTATCACAGACTATTATCTAGACACCTGGGAACTAAAAAAACCTGTCAGACATTACCTCAGTGACCACTGTAATCAAGGCAATAGACATTTGCTCAGCCATGATATCTGAAAATGTGAAGTATCATTACAGTAAACTGGGCTCCCTTGTCTTTGTGTGGTTTACCTGGAAATGGGAAGTCAGGCGTGTCACAGATCATTTCCATAACATAGAAGTCAGTCAAATAGCAAAACTCAATAGCAATTAAAATCGCTATGGCTGGTTGAAACGAAAAATTGAATGAGTGGCAGGCCATTCTTAACTGAAGACTCTGATAAACCAGTGAAATACCAGAAGTGAGTTTAAGGCAGCTCCTGTGTGACAGTAAGACATGTACTCTGCCATCTGACAAACGTGCACAATGGTTTGCACAGTGTTGAGATGTGCATGAACAACCCTCCTAAACATCGCAGAAGAAAGGTCAGTTGCCAGAAAGGTTAAGTCATTACTTGCATTACTAGGACAATGTAGATCTTACTGGTTGTAACATGACATTAAACAGCTGATGTATATAAAGCATTTATTTTATGCTTCTCATAGTGGTTTTGACACATATCTCACAAGACAAAAGTTTACCAATATGTACAGCCTGTGGCAGAACAACACATACCACAGATTAGTTTCTTCCTTGAAGCACTTGAGAAAGTGCAAAGCAAAGCAGAGAACCTGGATGTTAAACTGTTTTCACTGTGTCCCTTATAATTTTTACTAATGAATAAAATGAAAATAACAATCTTTTAAAAAGCTACATTAAATCTGAAAAGATAATAAGAAGAAAATAATCTTAGGTCAGAAATTGGATTTGATTGAAGCTGTTTTACTAGAAGAGTGTTACAAATTTCAATCCAAAGCTTACATAAAGTTTGAAACAATATCAAAATTCTCCCCATTTAAAAGTAGGTATAGCCACTCCTTGATACATATAATACTAAGAAAAAATGCAAATATATTGATGTTTTATTTACTCATCACCTTGTATACAGTCTCACTGGCTATTAATTAACACATGAAAATGTCCAGAGTATTTAATAACTAATTAGAGCGGAAGCTAGATGATGTGATCCCAAATTCAAGCCTTGGGCTGTGCAAAGACATGCACTCAATAGGCAGTTGAAATATAAAGACAGTTCTTGCAGCATATGAAGGTTACAAGCCCCATGTAGCAGAGCACACTGCATTCCAGGATCTACTCTGCACTGCTTGTGCACTGCAGCAGAAGTGGGGGAGCACATGTCTGCTCTCAGCAGTATGCATTTGTGGTTGCATACAGGACGAGAGTGAAACAATACACTGTTTTACAGAAATGCAGCTCTGGTATCACATACTTTTTATCCTTCCTGTTCAGTTGCAAGCCACTAAGCCAAAGGAACATCTTGACTGTATGTCTGATTGCTGCAAGAATATCAGAAAGCACCTTTGAAGTGTCATAATCTGTAATTTAAACCTGTAATACATCTTTGTACAATAGATTGCAATATCCCTTTCCTGGCAGAAGAGGTTTTCCTTACACACACATTTTTTAAGTCAGGAAAGAATTTCTCTTTTAAGTGGATTTCAATACATGAGCTAACTTACATTAACAGAGACAGTATCTAAAGCACACAGCAAAGGATCTGTATTTACAGTCAGTTAGATGAAGTCTGACACAGATGGTAACAGGTAGGACATCTGACATTATAGATGATCCATGTCCTTAAACAAATTCCATTATGGCCAGGTATGTATTGAGCTGCAGTAGTTTCAGATGACATAGTGACCTTGCTTCCATATGCGCTTTGATACTTAAGTAAAGGAGGACAAATTAAGGACAAAATACTAGCTTTCACTTTGAATTTTGCCTCCTCTTCTCCATTTCTTTCACGTGCATTTCCAAGTACAAAAAGCATATACAATAAACCACCATCAAGCTTTAATACTTTGTTCACCAGGATGCAGGTTGGATTTCATTCGCATTCAGTAGCACTATGAAGGGATCAGACTCAACTAAACCACTCGTGCTTTATAGAATTCTCTATAGCTTTCCTCAAAGAGAATTATCACAGTGCAATCAGACCACATCCTCACCAAAAAGGTAGTCCAGAAACAAGAATATGCCATGCTGTGTTTCTAAATTACTGCATGCAGCTGAGTAAGCAACCTATTAGCTGAACAGGAAGGCAGGCATGTTTGAAAATACAATTACTGCAATGTTAATGTGTCACTGTCACTGATCTGGACTTTAGAATTGCCTTCACAAAGGGAAAGTGACCAAAACTGATAACTAGGAAATGCAATGGATGGGAAATTGTCGTGTAACTGGTGCCAGGGGTGGGGGGCGATTTTGTTTTAATTGTTGCCGATATGTTTTTCTAACAATTTTTTCCGCCTTATCAAAACATCAAGCAAAACCCCAAGCACAAACTTGTTTGATGTTCTAGATTCTGCCCTGAAAAATTCCCCTCTCCCCAAGCATCTGTATACATCAGAGGCAGCTATAGATACTCCAAAGCATGGTTTTAATAAACCGAGATACATATCAAGAACCTAGTGTTTTAAGACTTAATGCTTCTGCCTCCTTGTGGCAAACGCTGGCATGAGCCTCCCTTGAGAGCTAGTTCAGCTGCAAGTGCATCTGTTAGCTCTGAATCTGCTGGCTCTTCTCTAAAATCATCAAAAAGCAGATTACGGTTAATTTTTTAACTGTGTGAGAAACCACAAGATGTTGCAGGACAAAAAGAAATAAGAAAAAAAACCTCACTGGAAGGTTTGTGGTATTCCCCTTTCTTCCTGAGTTTGTTGCTGTTTAGCAAATCTCTGCAGACATCAGCTCAAGGGAAAGCAAAGCTGAGCAGTGTCCCAGTACTCATCCAGATGCCTTAGCAAGCTGAACTCAAAGCATTCCAGCACTTTCTGAATGCTTTTACCTCATTTATCCTTCATAAATATTGTGTGGGAATTTGTGGCTTTGATGTGGAAAGCCTTAAATTGCTTGAGACTTGGTCTGCATGATGCTTACTTCTCTTTTTTGTTATACTGACACAAATACAATATGCCGTTATGATGGATTATTGTCCCACTGCAACAGAAGCTGGAAGAGCTGACCTGCTCTACATGTGAAAATTATTCTCTATAACCTACATAGCCTTCACCTTTGGATCACATAACACACAGTTAAGTAGCAATAGAACAGCTGTAGCAATTCAGAGTAAATGTCCAAGTGGATCCTGCACTCCCCTCCAGTCCTAAGACTAGCAACTATTTCAGGAAAAGGTATGAAAAAACATTCAAGCCTGGAGTAGTACTGCTCCAGAGTGACCAGTCACTCCAAAGTAACAGTTTTCAGAAATTTTTTGTTGTTGTTGTTGAGGATTTACTGAGCTTTTCAGTTTGTTTTAGGCACCTTCAGTAAAGGTCTTCATTCAGCCTTTTAACATTGAAACACAAATATGTTGCAGGATCCATATTACTTTTACCTAAGAGTTTGCCAGTTCCTTGATAGAGTTCAAACAGGTGCTCACCTTCCTTCTTCATGTCACTTCCAAATCAGTACCCTTGATGCTTACAAGTTCAACAACTTCAAATGACAAAGACAGAGTTGAAAATTTGGTGGATTCAGTATAGTTTATCTGTGGCTCTTCAGCAAGCCCAACCAATAGCAATAGTTTTATTGTATTCAGGGACCAAAATGGACTGGTTCTTGAGAAAAACCATAATAAGGACAATATGGGAGAAAGACTGAAATACTCAACATTCATTTTGCAGATGCTTCTACACTGCAATGGGGCAAAGTATATAAGGAGTTAAAAAATACTACAGACTGTAAGATTCCAAATAAAAGCTTTCTCACTGGAGACAAAAAATAATCACTGCAACCTTAAACATGAGGAACTCCAAAATAGATTTGGCACAAGAGTAAACATTTAAATGTGACATGAGAATACTTCAGTTCATGGACACTTCCCATACCAGTCATGGCCTTTAATGATTTATTTCTCATACTCCTTAATGCAGCTATATCAACAGTTTTACAACCATCGTTATAGGCAGGGTTTCATATTAATACTTGTGCTGCAAAGGCTGGTACAGCCACTATTGCTTAGTAACTATAAAACTTCTCAGATCTTACCTTTGGGAAATAACATCCTAGAAGAAACAAGACTAAGGAGAAGTTAGGAGAAGACCCTGGATTTTTAAAAGAGCAAAGCATAAGATAAAATAGGTATCTACTTCAGAATGCAATTAAGTTAAGTAACAGACTAAAATGAAAGGGTATCAGACTATTGTGCTACAGTAAATGACTTGGGCCTGGTGACTAGAACTGAAAACAAGTAGGCAAAGGGCATGGAAATCAGAACTTAATGCTATTTTCACTTAGTTTTCAGATTAACCTTTCAAAGCAGGTGTGCAGACATGAGATTCCTAGATAAAAATCAACATGTAGAAAGTTATGCAAAAAACATGAGATGACATGCAGCTCAGATAATGCTTTACAACCCAAAGTTTGTTAATATGTAGTAATTTGATATGCACATTGTTCTATTGCACAGGAGAACAGGAAACACAAGTAATAGAAGCTCGGGGGTAATATATTTATTTTGTCAAACTGTAAATTTACCCTAGTATTCACAGCTCTTAAAGAAGGACAAAATTTCATTAACAACTTCTGCAATGTCCTCTTCTGGACAATCCATGCTTTTAATTTTTACTATCTTTAGTCAGTCTGCTTCGCTCAGTAAGACAGAGAAACTACTCCTTCAGAAGTTCACAGGGTAGTCTGGAGAGGTGTACTACATTCTTCGAGCGAGATAGTTTTGTTGTAGTTTTATTTTCCAAAGGAATCCAAACAGAGCTTGCTGGCCTACTGCATGCAGTGTCCTAATACAGGGGCTAAGTATTCTTCAATTTTCTCCTTGTATGGTCTATTTTCAGTTCAATACAGTTAGATTTCCACTGAGACCATAATATCATCTGTTTATGTATTCTGTCAAGTGTTCCCAAGACCTACTTCAATTGTTTTTCTAAGTGTAGGGCCTCTGCTGTAGGTCCTCAAATAAAGTGCGTGCAATATTGATCAAAGTCCTGCTCACACTCCATGCAAGATGCAATATATTCCTATTAGATGGATATAAGTCGAGTTTGATCTTTAGCAGGATAAGCAAGCACTGTACTGCAGGAGACAATAGAGCTCAATTGTTCTAAGTGGCTTAGAGTCTTGCCTAGTCTTCGGAGACCCAACTAAAAAGTCACTCGGAGGATTAACATTTTTTCCCCAGCTTCTTCCAGTCAGACATAGTTATGGAGGCACACAGCAAGATTTTGCTTACTAATTTTGCTGCCTACAAATGTAAACTATGGAAAGAAAATTCATGTGCCTTATGTCTAAGGCCCATTAGCATATTCTGCCAGATTATCATCTCCCTCCACAAGTTTTTGATGGGTGCATTAGCAACCTGAACAATAGTCTAGTTTTCCCTATTTAATTTTGCAACTATCCAATTAACATCTGCATTTTAACCTGTGCATGAAGAGGGATTCAAATCAATCTCAGCCATCAGGCACTGCCACTCATTCACTGGAGTTCATATACTTTCCCTATTTGAGCACCTTTCAACTTCTTATTTGGTCAGTCAAGTTTTCCTTACATTGTTGAACAAAACTTAATGTTTCCATTGAAGCCTATAGGATTTCTGCTTTCACTGCTTAAGCCTTTTCAATAGCTTTTTAGTGGCTTTTCTTTTATTTTTGAAAGTTTAATTCAAGTTTGTACACCTGTGCAAATTTTGCCCTGACACATTAATTATGTTTCACATCCAGTACAGCTGAATCAAGAAATACAGTGGATTTATGACAATATCTAAGCCAAGTTTATACAGAATTGCTTTATCCAGTTCTTTGCCTACATTATCCCTATTTCAGTTTCTTTCTTAGAAAACTGGAATATTTAATTTAGAATGGAATTAAGGACCTGCCTTTCCTCCCATCAGTGAACTCTGAGGTATTACTGTAATTTTCTTGTAGGCCCTTGGCTTTTTTAACAATTCCACCCTCCAAATGTGTGAAACATTGATGTTTATTGAAATAATCCCAGTCAAACTTTATAGCCCACTTCACAGGTAGGGTGACCGTCGCTCTACAAAATGTTCTCAGAGACTGGCAGAACAGCAGAATACTAAAGATAAACAGAACTCTTTGGTAGGCTACCAAACTATGGATAAAATAGAGTAACACAAACTTTGGTGACTTTGAGGAAGTTAACTAGTTTCTGTTAAAGACAAAGAAATTCTCAAAGAATTTCCCTCTAAATCTAAAAGCTGGTCAGGAAGTGACACAGGATCTCTAACTATGCTGAGAGAACCATTGCCCTGAACTTCATATCGAATTAAATCACTAATATATAAGTCTCATTTTCTTTCTAGCACCAGAGTCTTGTATTTCAGATAACTTTTACTAATGCTTAGCATTAACAAGTGAGTAACTGAGTCACTGTTAATATAGAATGACCAAAAAAAGCTGTAATTTCCTGATTACAGTGTGATTTCAAACATCAACACAGCTTGATATAACAGAAAAGAAGCACTCACATAATTAAGATTACTCAGTAGACAACTAACCTGCACCCTGAAACATTAAGGACTAGTAAGCATCCTGATATAATCTAATTTTATCAGTGTTCAATGACTACTCAAGCTTACGTAGAATCATGTAGTAGAGAGCAGAACTCACAAACTGTTTAAGTGAAACTGAAATACTGAAACCTCTAATCAACAAAAGCTTCTTAGCTAAGTCCAGCTCCAAGATTTGACAAAAAGCCTCTAGAAAGATTCCACATTCAGAAAGCAGCCTGGAACAAATAGACTGACTTTGAAGACAGAAAATATCTGTTCTCTGACTTTGAGTTAAACTGAACTGTATCTGTTGAGGAAGTGGTCCATATGTTCAAAAGGTATTTTCCATGTCCAGCTTTTATGATTCATACATAGATTGCAATTTCATTGCTACGGGGTAAATACATTTTAAATTAGACTATATAAAGAAGCTCTAAAGTTGCCATGACAGTTGCAGCAAAATGCATTGTCGTCTCTCATTACAAAGCATAACCTATCTTTATAACCAAATTAGTTTTTCAAGCTATTCCCCTAAATGTAGCCTGCAGATTTATTTTTGTTGATCCACCAATTGTTTCTTTCAGATTTGCATGGTTAATTATCAAACAGAATGATCATAATTTAGATTATTAAAACAATCCATCAGTCAGCTTTGTTCTCTTTCATGTGAAAGACAGGAAAGGTGAAAGGTTTTTAGAAAACATATTTTGTCAGGACCTTGTTTAGAAAGGCAGAGAAACAGTTCTATGCCACTAGCCCTGATTTGACCGTGTTCCCTAGACATGCCCCCAACCCCAGACCTGACCCTGGATGCAGCTCAATGACAGCTGTTTCTCCTCCAAAGGTTAGCCCTGCCCCTCAGCTAATGTTTGCTCTGGAAAATCATCAATCCCTTTGTTAGTGCAGCTGATGGTGGATCCAGCCATGCCTCTTGGTTGCATTTCCTTTCCAGGTTTAAGGGTTCAGGAGTATGAAAGATGAAAGGCACAAAGAGCAGAGTCCATCTGTTACTATTAGTACTAGTACAAGGGGGCAAAAGTCCCCCCAAAATAACTTAAACTCTTCTGCTTCCACCTATCTCCCAATCTCTAAAAACACTGAAACACTGAAGAAAGCTGGGGGACTGGGGGGGCAGGACACAGGGACACACAGACACAGTAGTATGAATATAGGCTGCAATTATCAGATTAATTAGCTTTTATATCAAATTGATTGCATTAACCAGAAAGCAAAATTTTTTAAAAAAATCTCTGAACTGTTCATTCCAAGAACAATTACATCCAAAGTAAGAAGAATCATGACGAATTGCTGACAAGTGTTAAAACATTATCTGTTGGCAGCTTCTTTTTCTTTTAAGAAGGTGTCATAGCAAAGTCAAAACCAAGAAGTTTACAATAGAAGGTATCAAATGACACATTTAATAAAACACGAGGCAAGATGTTCCTGTGTAACATCCTTTGCCAATCTTTACTATTAGTCAACATATACATGTCAGGGATACTACAGAAAACATAATGAAAAGACCCTACTTTAAGATTATGTGCAGCTTCAAACAATATTATCTGAAGATTATCTGACAAGATCTGAACCTTGGGAAGAGTCAAGAATAATGTTGCTAGATGCAGCAAGGAGACAGTTTCCTTAAAAGACTCAGAGACTTAAAGAGTTCTGAATTCAATCAATCCACTATAGAATTTTGTTAGAATTCAACTGTGTAGCAGTGTGAAGAACAAAAGTAATTAAGCCTGATAGTGAATGTACACATGTCTTGCAGTTGATTGACTTTAACTGAATTATTCCTTAAGCTCTGGGGTGAGCTCATCCCTTAACCAAAAAATCTGCACAGGAGAGAAAGTTTAGCCTCATTCTTGAAAAAAACCAGACACAAACAGCTGAGTCTTTCGTCCCAGTATTATAAAATCCACAACATCAACATAAGCTAGCTAATTGGGGACACCAAGACTGGAGGCAGCCTGGGCTGCAGTGATCATGCATTGGTGGAGTTTGCATTCCTGAGGGATATAGGTCAGGTAAAGAGTAAAGTTAGGCACTTGAACTTTAGGAAAGCAAAATTACAGCTCTTCAAGGAGATAGTAGGATCCCATGGGAGACTGCCCTCAGAGACAAGGGAGTGGAACAGAGCTGGCAGAACTTTAACGAAGTCTTCCATAGAGCACAAGAGCTAGCAATCCCCAGGAGCAAGAAATCAGGCTAGGAAGGCAAGAGACCAGCTGGCTCTGTAGGGAACTGCTGGTCAAACTAAAGGGAAAGAAGCAAATGCACAGGCAGTGGAAACAAGGACAGGTAACCTGGGAAGATTACAATGATGAAGTTCAGTTATGTAGGGATGGGGTGAGGAAGGCCAAGCAGAAGCTGGAACTGAAGCTGGCAAGGAACGCAAAGAGTAACAGGAAGGGCTTCTCCAGGTATGTTAACCAGAAAAGGAAGGTCTGGTCAAACTAAAGGGAAAGAAGCAAATGCACAGGCAGTGGAAACAAGGACAGGTAACCTGGGAAGATTACAATGATGAAGTTCAGTTATGTAGGGATGGGGTGAGGAAGGCCAAGCAGAAGCTGGAACTGAAGCTGGCAAGGAACGCAAAGAGTAACAGGAAGGGCTTCTCCAGGTATGTTAACCAGAAAAGGAAGGTCACAGAAGGTGTATTCACTTCACCACAGAAGGTGTATTCACCCACCCCCACTCCCCTCCCCGCCATTAAACAATGCTACAAAACTGGTCACAACGGATGAGAAGGCTGAGGTACTCAACAGCTTCTTTGCCCCAGTCTTCAACGGCCATCTCTCTTCCTACACCTCGAGTGGATGGAGAGCATGATGGGGACTACATTTCCTATTGCAAGGAAAGATCAGGTTCATGACCACCTGAGGGATCCGAACATAGTAAGTCCATGGGACCCAACAAGATGCATCCCAGAATTCTGAGGGAATTGGCTGATGTAGTTGCCATGATAATTGAAAAGGCATGGTAGTCAGGTGAAGTCCCAGGTGACTGGAAAAAGGCAAACACTATACCCATCAGCATTCACAGACAGAATACCAATAAGCTTCAATTTGCTAAGTAAGACAGGCAAAAAAAGATTTATGGGAAGAACATTCCAGGAAGTTCTCAAGTTGACTCTGCAGTTTTGAAGTGAGGTTTCTGAAAGAGGTAGGGCATCTTTCAGTGGCAATACAATATGTGACACAGGGAGAATTTTGTCTTTATTCATTTGAAAATTAGTAGGACCATATAAGTTTCAGTCTTTTTAAATCTTATTAAGGCTGCCTTCAAGAAAAAAAAATAGTTCTGAGAGACAACGTAAATGCAGCTGACAGATAGCTTTTGGAAATGTTTCATGTCTATAGAAGTCATTACAAATGCTGCTAGTTTCCCTCATCCCCAGCACACACATTTCTCTAGGCAAACCTGAGCACACTGAACAGACACTTAGCATAATACACTCATTTGGTATTTGTCATCAAAAGTAATTATATAATAAGTGAGCGGAGTAAAATGTTTGGTGGTCTAGAAGAAAATCCAACTATAGCAGCTGTTTAGAAACACTGTTTTGAACAAAAGCTTTTACTCTGCATGCTGATTTTAAGATTAACTAAGCTATAGATGGACTCTTCTGAACCTCAACTTGAAAGTGCCACACAATACCAATGGTATCTGAGTAACGATGAGAAAGTAAACCTGATATATTTTCCCCTCACACCTGAAGAAAAATATAATACCATGTCTTAGAAGAATCCTTTTATGTTTCAATAACCATTACATATGAAGTTTGACATTTACATACCACAATCAGGAAAAATTTAACATCATTAGTTTACCAAAACATAGGTCAGCATACCTTCTGGAAAACATGAGCTTTCCAGACTTTTAAGTGTTGTAATACTAGACTCATGCAATTGTCAGGTAATGGGAACTAATGCCCAAATCCAGTGCTTGGTGAGGGATACATATATCTCCAACCCACAGAATGGCCTAGAGGTACCAGATATATAGATTGCAGAGGACAGTTAACCTGCATTTTGTCATTTACATTGACCCATAAAGCATAAGCCCCACTTTTAAATATAAGTTTTTGTTTCTTTCTAAAGATACAAAGCAACTAATATAGCTATATATACTAATGATATCAGATACAAAGTGTTTCTTCACAAGCAATAAGACAAAGAATGGGGTTGGACCTTATCTACCCCATTGCTTCCCTCTAGGCACAGGTTCTCATCCTGCTTGCAGCCTACAAAACATCTTTATGTTCAATTGAGTAGGCTGCTTGGTGATTTTACCACGACAACAGGTAGCATACTTGAATGAGCAACCTTTGAATAATACTATGTACATTTATGTTTACTCATATTCTGACACTGACCAGAAGAAACCTGTTTCCTTTTTTAGTTCCCTTCTTATTTCGTTGACAAAAGCAGTAGCTTTTCAAAGCTAAGTTTATGTTGTACTTTGCTTGGCAACAGATAAAACTTCTCCCCAGTCTCATTTGGCCGAGTTATCTTCATACAATGAAAATAGCTTACGCATCTTGCTGTACTGATGTGTTTAGCTGAGTAGCCAACCCAGTGTTCCCTGCTCTCCAGTTACTTGCAGAGCAGTCACTGAGATTAACAGGTCTGCTCTGCCCTTGCCAATGACATTGGTGAAGGTGGGTTTGCTAGTGCAGGCTGCAGATTTCTGTTGCTTTAAAAAATACATGCCAGGTTCAATCTTCCCTTATGATGGCTTACCAAAAGCATCATGCTAGAAGCAGTAGCCCACGGATTTTACTGAGGAAGCATCAAACTTTGCTGTCAAGCAGAGCCTTTAACACTAGGTTTTCAGTTGACTGGAAGAAAGCAGAAGAAATGAACAAGTGCTACAAGAGACAAGACACACAAGAAATAAGGTGTGTCTAATATTTTGTCTACTACTAATAAAGACTGACTTACTATATGGATGAGTCTTTATTAATAGCAGACAAAAATCCTACAAGGCTATAATGTGGATAACACAACATATACTGTGGATGTAAGCTTACTTGGAGTACTGACCACAGATATTTGACTTTTCCAGTCCTTCAGTGAACTTAGAAGCATAACTGTTCTTTCACACATCATGCCTTGCGACAAGTGTTTAACTAGTTAAATTTGCTTCCACAAGGCACTGCCTCCACCTCAAATTCAAATTTAATGAATTATCTAAGGTAAGTCTAACAGAGGCTTGCTGAAATTCTTTTGACAACATGTCAAAAAGACTTTGAGAATTCAGCTTCTTTTGTTGCGCATTTGATTTTTTTCATGTTCTTATCCAAATGTAACTAGGATCAACGTGCAATGTGAACCAAGTTCAAATGTTGTAAAACAATGATGATGTATGGTATAGAGGTATGTATATTTCTGAAAAGACATATTATGGAAAGGAGGCATTTAGGGATTTTATACTCAATTTATTGCAAAACTGACAAATTTCCCTCATTAACTCCAATTAAGCCCACTGAATTTCGCTAGTGTTTTGGCTATATGCCAAGTGCCAGGAGGCAGTAACATATTTCTGTGGCTTGGGTTGTCTGGTCTGCTTTTGGAAAGTTGCCAGATGTCATTTGACCTTTATAATAATTTTTAACCCTAGTAGTTGGACTAAGTCACTCTCATTTAGATGAGCAAACTGGTACATCTCAAACCTAGGTCAACAGTGAAGGAACGCTGTTGCCATTTGACAGCTGTTCAGTGGTTTCTAGGAAAATTGTTGGTGTTCACAGTATGTTTTCTAGTGGACAGGCACTTAAACTAAAGTTTGCTGCCACAGCATGCAGTGCTCAGCAGAAAAGCAAACAGCTGAGTCATCAGGGAGACAGTGACTTTCTCAATACTGACTTTTTCCAAGTCAGACTTGAGGCACCGAAGGGAAAACAAACAAATAAGTTTCAAAAGAGCTGAATACATGACTATTTATAACTCTCTCTTCAGTATTTAGAACTAGGCATCTTCCACCTGTTTAAAAGAAAAGTCATTCACAGGAATGGATCTTCTGAGTCATTGCTAACAGGTGCTCCAATAATCTTTGCATTCAGGTAACATGCCAGATCCCATGAAGGAAACTCACCATTACCCATCTCCCTGCTCTAAGTGATGAATTCCACCTGCAGGTGTCATATCTTGGATACAAGCAGGTTGCAGCAATCCCAGCTGCTACCAGCAGGCATACCTGGAATGGCTTCTTAAAACTAAATAAATGCTCTACTCTCATGCTGCACAATTGACCACAAGTTTCATTTTGACCTTATGCACTGTGAAAGAGACAACTGAACTGACAACTGTCTAATTATCTGCTTATCAACACATTACTGCTCCAACACACATACAGGAACAATACAAGGGCAAAAACAAGGCAAGGGGAAAGCAGGGACACACACATAACAGGAAGGACGCAGGAGACATAAATTACATATACTGAAATCTCTGACCTGGAATTCAGTGAAACAGCTGCCACAGTAAAGCTGGAAGACAGAACAGGAAGACAGTACAGAAGCTGCCTAGCTTCTGTCTTCTTGACCAGTATTTCCATTATCTCAATCACAAAGAAGCTGTATTATAAACTATCACATGGAGTGGACTATTTAAAATTTAGATCCTACACTGAATGTTTATCAACATTTACTGTCTGTTCAGATTCCTCTAAGAAACTGCTAATCACTGGGTACTAAAATACAGTACTTATCCCTATGTTTAAAGAGCAGGATATTGAAGAAAAAAAAACTTTCTGAACTTAAGGCACTGACGCCAAGTTCAGCAATGGACAAAGCTTTGACTATCAGCAAGAAAGCAAAAAGCTTATATTGCCAAGACCAGAAAGCCAGAGGAATAATTCTGTAACAAAGCAGCAGAGGAGCCAGACAGAAGAACATTACAGAAGTTCAGCGGAGAGTCCTCCTGTCCTGTGGCCCATTGGACAACGTTTCACTTTCTGCATTTTTTACTTCAGTAGCTCATAAGCTAATGTCTTGCTAATAGACATGGGGAGGGGAAAGATGCTGAAATGCTCTATATTATTTTTGATGGCACTTAGTACACACCAATTATTCTGCAGGCCCATTTAGCACCTAATACTAAGGATGCATTCTTATATTTCTAAAAAGTAATGTAAGCTAAGCATTTCTAAAGACAATCTTGCTAACAATCCTTGTGCAACAGCCCTGGAATATTGCCACAAAGATGCCAGCCAACAGTGGAGCCCAAACAAATTGTCAGATTTCACCAGCTCCCTAGTGTGCTCACAAGCAAGAAAAGACAGCCTATCACTACCCACTTGCACATAAAGTGGATTTATTTGTGAGATATGATTAGGTGATAGCCATTTTTTGCCTCTCATCAACAGTAAGGACATAGTAAGGCAGGAGGATCGTTGTCCCCCTATTCTTCCTTTTAGGACACCTCACCCATGATTTCTTTCTATGCCTCAACCTTAAACTGGCATCTGAAATATTGCATTTCTTCTGCTCTTCTAAGGAACAAACAGATTTTCTTCTTCATTTTTACTATACCACCCCAATAGTTCCTAGCACTTAGTTCTCAAGTCATTACCAGTAATGAGTGAATTCTTAATGTTAAAATTGATTCCAGGGACAGTTGAGCTGCAATGCCAAATGCCTTGTGTCCCAGCCTGCCTGTGTACCTATGATTCCTAACAAAAGACAGACTATATAACACAAGGACATGCCATCACTATAAAAAGCTCTGCCTTAGCTGCCATACCACTCAGCAAAAGAAGCATCATGTTAGAAATCAGCTATATTATCATGCCTGATAAAGTGCCACTTCCTCATTCTTTTTCATCAGCAGTAAGAGCCAGTTGCACTTCAGGAAGCACACAGCCTTCAGAGTACCACAGAAGGACTAAGTTCACTTCAGATCTTCTCACAAAATTGCTGCAGACTTCTTCACACATCAAGCAATGTCACTAGCCAAGAACCCTAGTGTAGGCAATTTTGGCTCATTAGCATCTGTATCTTCTTGATTCCACCCTGGAAGCCAGTTAACTGCATCTTACTGCCCTCAGATGCAACACAGGCCCGTGGATGCCAGTTCAGAAGATGAGATTTGGTCTGGCTTACCTGCCCACCCCAAAAGTCCTTTAATTCAATTGATTCATTCCTTGACTAAAAAAAAAAAAATAAAATAGATCAACCGTTGAGACTATTGGCTTCTTATTCTGATGTTGAGAAAGTGGAATGCTTAAAAACAGCTAGCCTGAAGCAGATACTAAGGCCTCTTTCCCAGGCCAGTCAGAAGGAACCTCTTAATCAAATTTCAAAGACACCTCCCCTGCAAAAAGACATTTTCCCAGGCTCGCAGGGCAGGGAAAAAAAAAAAAAGAAAAAAAAAAAGAAATAAAAAAGGAAACAAAACACCATTCTCAGAACCACTTGACACCAAAAAAACTCGAGCACACAAATTCCACGTGTCCATGAGAGCAATGAGTTAATAGGAACTTATTAAACACCTTCCCCAGATAGCATATTTGAGATGTATAAACATGCTTCCCCTTATCCAATACAAAATATAAGCATGTCTGGGTAGCACAAAGCAAAGTAAGTCAGGCAAAAGTGTGTTGTTTTCTCCCACTCTTTGACCCCACCTGCAGAAGCCCTTTCAAATCTCTTACCCAATGGACCTTCCAACTTCACATAGATAGAGGAAATGAAAAAAGAAAACTTAGGGGAGGGAAGAAGGAAATCAATTTAACTTTTAACATTTCTCAGATGCATCAAAGGTCTCGACCATGTAGTTCTATTAGGTTTCTGTGTGGATTCTTGTAAGATACATGTGAAAAAGACTTCACTGGGTTCACTGCATGAGACTGAAGAAAATGCAGACTGTATGAATTTGAACTTTAATCTTAATCTTTCCTAGAAAGAAATCTTTAAAAAAAAATTTTAATAAACTATATATAGACACTGGCAAGTTGCAAAGCTGAATACTAATCTCTGATCCAATACAAATATTTTGCCACTCAGCTCATGAGAGTGCGCAGCAGTATTCAGGTCTCCCAGACTCAACTGCAGCATGGCTATACTTCCTCACAGTTGGTACTGGCATTTATAATATCCATGAGGCAAGTTTATAAGCTTATTAAACCCAAAACACAGAAGACAAAAGCTTACAATAAACAAGGATGAAAAAGAAAAGATTGGAGTGTAAACGATGAAGGTGAGAGTAAAATGTGAGGTGTTCAACATAGGTGGGGGAAAATTACCATGGACATACTTTAATACATTAGAATAACTTTTTTCCTGCAGATGCTGGCTGGTCTAGACATACTATCAAGAAACATTCCTGGTAGTTAATCCCTCAGCTCTGCTAGTGGTTTGACAGGGTTGTAACACTACAAACAATCTTTATTATGTACTTATCTTCCCTCCCTCCTCCTCAAATGGGAAATCAAGTGTGTAGAGCATAAGGTGCATTTCATATGATTTGCTAGGATGATCTCCTCCTGACTTAGGAATGTGTCTCCCATTAATGGGCAACTGCAGTCACAAAGTAAGGGAATGTTCCTTGTACATATTAGTAATACTCCATGAACTTGCTCACCATCTGATGCCTTAGGGTGGGGCAAGCTATAACCTGAAAAGAATTAACCTTTTGTCTACATATTCTTTATTTTTACCCCAACAGTAAAAATTCAGCGTTCAAAAAGTAAAGGAAAGAAAACATCAAAACCATTTCAAGCAAAAAGAACATACTTTTCTATAAAGAAGATGCACAAGACTCTTACAACACTGGGTGAAAACAGAACTATTAAGTCTGAAAGGATAGTGAAATAGGTAACTAACAGCCCATGAAGCATTTAGACACCTCCTTTCCCATCCTAATTTGAATAAAAATTAAATTCATGGTTTCTTTGGCTTTAGTTTTGTAGGCTCAATTTCAGCTTACTGGACGTTTCCTCCCTTAGTGTACACACATCCTTCAAAAGGAAAATCCAGCATGTCAGGTCAAGGGTTTGCTTACCAAGATAATTAAAATTTTTCCACAGTGTCAAGGAAAGGTGTTTTGGGGTTTTGTGGGTTATTTGGTTTGTTATTTGGGGTTTTTTTAAGAGGAAGTGAAGGTGGAAAGAGGTAGAAAAAAAGAAAAAGTAGAGGCTGGAGGAAAGCAATGTCAATACAATTGTTACTGAACAGACACCTGAAGAGATCTTTAATTACAAAGCAAGCCATGTCCTTGTCTATTGTCAAAAAAGTCTTTCCCTTTTGATAAAGTGACAGGAATCCTGAATAGCATTCAAGTTCTTACAAAGAATATATATATATAAAGAATAATATTGTTTCCTGGCTATCACTGAAGAGCTTTCCAGCTTCAGCTGGGTTTACAACAAATTTTCCTGAAAGTTTTGACCATTGTAAACACTTAACAATTTGGTTATTTAAAGTAGCACGAGGGTGGGGGGCAAGGCTAGAATGGGAGAACATAACTTCATGCATTGCCAAAGAGCATCAAACACACACACTCCTAGCTTAACTGACAAGATGCAAAGGACAGGGGAATCCAGCCATAACAACCATCCTTGACAAACCAGAAAGGCACCACTGCAATAGAGGAGGCACAGCTGTACAAGCCCCTCCATAAGCAGCAACTAACGTTGCATCTAACAGTTTGCCACAAAATATCCTGCAACAACCTTGGAGGTAAGCATGACCTAGTTGGGCTAGTGCAGGTAGGTAACACTCAGATCCCCTCACAGATTCATTTTAAAAGGAAGCTTGTGTCAACCTGAGCTTCATATTCTTTTTGACAAGGACATATTACCTGATGGGGCTGTGAACTGGACCATCTGCTGTAGGAAGGAGCACCAGAAGTCTTGTTGGCTGTAGTTCTCTGCAAAATAAAAGAAAGACACGTCAAATAATCACCAACATGTCCATCATAGGCAGCCTCACCAATCTCAACTATATAAATGCCTATAGTAAAAAAATCCTTAAACATAAACTCCAGAAACCACAAGTATGATACAGTAGCATTAAAATCACAAGAGACAAAAGTATTTGCAACCAATGCTTTGTTCAGTCTTGAACCTCAGAACCCCAATTTTCACTTCAACTTATACATGCCACCTAGACTGCAAATTTAAATGCTAAACCCTAACTTAAACTGGAGCTGCAAAGCACTACCCATCAGCCAGGTAATTGGCTCAGATTAAGCAAACACGCTCCAAAGGGAAGAGCAACTGATATCATCTGACTGGACTTGTGCAAAGCCTTTGACATTGTACCAGACACCATTCTTGTCTTTAAATTGGAGAGACATGGATTTGACAGATGGACTGCTCAGTGGATAAAGAATTGGCTAAAGATCACACTTCAGACTTGTGGTCAGCGGCTCAATATCCAAGTGGAGACCAGTGATGAGAAGTGTTTCTCATGGGTCAAGAGAAAATAAAGCAAAATTGTTCTTTCGGAGTCACTTCACCTTACCCCAAAATGCAACTTGGGTATTTTGGAATAAGTTATAGATCATTTATTTTCCAAATTAATTTTTAAAGAAAAAACCCAGTCTTTATGATTTATCCCTGCACTTCTTTCACCCATGTTTGTTTTTTTCTGAAGCACTCCATCCATATCCTATTTCTGTATCATGTGTGTCACATACAAACCTTATAATCAAACTGTCTTTGATATTGCAGAAGAATCTAACAGAACTCTGCCAATAATTAACTTAATACACATTATCCCTCATTTCAAAATTAGTTTATACCATCAACCTCAACATTATTTACTTCTAGTTTAGGCTAGAGCCTAGCCTAACACAGCACCTCCAAATCTGCCCCTACTTATGTGAATTTGGTACTTCCGAAAAACAGAGCACCAGAGACCTCAGCCAATAGCCCAGATATTACAAAAACCTTGAGACAACAGGGCTATCTGTATCAAGAAGACCAGGTAGGTTTGTGTTTCTTTCTCATGAGATCTGAATTCAAACAGGCTTTCCAAACATGAGATACTAATTTATTAGTACATTATGTCACCAGCTGGGTGCTAATAGGGGGACAGATTCATATTTGAACCATATGGACATAAAT
This sequence comes from Acanthisitta chloris, assembly GCF_000695815.1. NCBI lineage: Eukaryota > Metazoa > Chordata > Aves > Passeriformes > Acanthisittidae > Acanthisitta > Acanthisitta chloris. The sequence goes on from NW_008687808.1 coordinate 121,397, forward strand.
TTTACTTTCAAAATGCAAGTATGACAATCCATGTGAGATTTATGCCACAATGTAGTACACTTTTTGTAAGTATGAAAATAAATAGCTTATGGCTTTTAACACCCAAGGATATAGTACATTTCTATGCCAATTATAACCACTAGGGCTTCTACATCATTGCATATTCTAAAGCTGGCATGTCATTCCCACTAATGAGAAACAGCCACTGCTGTAATTGTGCTTGTGTGATAGTCTACCAAAAAGCAGTTATTTTACAAATTTAATTATTAGCATTACTGTATAGGATATTTAGCTTCTCCTAAACACCCTTAGAAAGGCAGGTATTTTTTAAATATAGAGATACACCATGCAACTGAATAACACTTTCTTTTGATGGAAACTTCAGAAAAGACAAAGTGCAGACAATGGTGATTTCAGCTTTATAAAAACCTATGAAAGCTTTTATATATATATATTTATATATATTTATGTGCTTCAGAAAAAGACTGGTCAATCTATGAATAATAACAACAATGAGATAACTGGAGTTTTTTCTGGAAGCATCTGGAAGTTGTTTTCCAGCAAGATGCCTTTCCACAAGCACCACACACCTTTCTTAATTAATATATACATATAAAACGTATGTCTGCCTTTTGTAGTGTACAATAAAACTGCATATTCCTCCCACCTAAACTCATAAATACCAGTCTTGGGTTTCATTACTTATTCCAACACCTGTTGCCTTTAGTAGGTACTAAAGGTACTAAATTTTCTTTACAGCAATCACTTTTTTGCACTCTTCCATCTCAGTTTCAAGGACATCCCAAAGATAAATATCCCACAGAGAAAGAGTACTGCAGTACTACAGAGAAACAAGGATATCCTTCCCAGGACAGATGCCCATCAGACACACACATCCAAAAACAACAGCAGAAGATCACTTTTTGTCTAATTGTACAAACAAGAAAGGTCTAGAGCCTCGTAATAATTACAAGCTAGCCTCCATCTTCCAATTTGATTAAGAAGTAAGCACTTTAAAAAAAAAAAGCACGTGAAAACACTAGTATAAAAGGTCTAAAATCACCATTTATTTCCCCTATCTTCACAGGCTTTCCTCCACCCCACTCCATTCACAGATCAAGGGGCAGCCTCTCTGGCATGTTCCAAGGCAACCAAAGTGCTAGATTATTGAGCAAAGGCTTTCACTACTCACACACAGAAGCTTCTATATCAGACCATTTGGACTGGATTCTAAAAGGTTGGGAATATATTTCTATTTGAGCTTCCCTCCAAGTTCTAAGGAAGAACAGTGAAAAGTCTGAAGGCCAGACCATATCCTCTGCTCATCACAACAGTTAAAATATTTGAGGCAGGTGACTCAAAAAATTATGCACGAACAAACTCAAAAAACACACACTTTCACTCCTATTTTACTGCAATTAGCAGAAATTGGATGGCCACCTACCTCTGGAATATAATTCTTAACACCGAGCAGCCAAGGTCACAAGCTAGACCACACTCTCTGCTGGACGAGTAGCTTTTGCATACAGCTTGCACCACAAAGGAGACCTCAAGGTGCTGCATTTTCACAAACCAAATAGCTCTCAACTCCCCCAGAGCCTCTAGCAAGTCAATGTGGGTGGGTGTGTCCACTCCCCCCACCCCCAATTAACTTTATATCCAGCCCTTCTACTTTCCCAGTTCATTTCTGCTTCCTGGAAGCTGCCTCTCAGCCATCTGTAGGTACAAAACCCCCTCCTCAACCATTAAAAACTAATTAATACTGACTGCTCTAATTACCTGCTTGTTCAAGCTGTTCCTTATGTCCTTGCCCCTTCTCCTCATTCCTCTCACCTGTGAAGAGAGGTTAAACTCACTCAGATGAAGGTGACCACCAGTTGCTTTATAAGACCAATGAACTTCAGCTGTAAACGGTAGAAAGGTGTAAGAACCACAGCAGACTTTAATTCTGAAGGCAATAAAACTGGAAGTGAAGATTATGGTATCTCAGATGGAAGTTATGGCAAAAGTGGAGAGGAAAGCTGGTGGTCTGCACACTGCTGCCCAGATAGCAGTCATTATGAGAGGAGATGTAGATTCAGGTATGACATTTCAAGCATACATCTCGAATGTGAGGAATGCTGATGAAACATCAGACTCCCTCCAAACCCCAGTGAGAGCAGGGGAAAAGTACTTTTCATAGCAGTCCAGTGGCATAGATAAAAGAAGAGCAAATGATGCAGTGTATGTGCAAAGATGCTGTTTTATATGCAGTTCACAGGAAAACTGTTTCTCAGAAGATTCCTGCTACTAAACACAGTAGATAACATAGCAAGGATCCAGAAAAAATTCAGCTTTTAGTAGAATACATGGGAATCTGAGTATGGCTCAACAGGAGAGCTCAGGGAAAGACGGTGTTACTATCGCATTCTTGGGTTAAGGCTATTAGTGACCGTCTGCAATGCAAGCCAAGAACATATACAGTCCATAAATAATTCAGTCAAGGAGAGCTTCAATTCATTAAGGCCACACTCCACAATTATGAAAGATATTCATGGCACAGTGAAAGAGTTACAAATGTCATTACTCTTACAATATTTCTAAAAGCAAAAAAAAAGCATATATTGTGATAACAAAGCCAAAGTTTATACCTTTTTCTACACCCAAATAAACTTATAAAGTCTTCTGATGGGCATGGCAATTCATCTCATTAGCTTGGAAAAGTATCTTAAGATGGGATGAATTACTGTCTGGAAGTACCTGTCTCTTTGCATCCACTCACTGGGGAGAAAGGCTAAGCAGCCAGTTTAATTGAGATATCTAACTTGGCATGGCTAATGTTAGATGAAATTAAATCTACCTACAGTCCCTGTTCTACTTCCTACCAATGAACCTAGGCCATTTGTCCTCTTCTAGGTTTTAAAGCATTATTATGGTAGCAAATTTGCTATGTCACCAGGGTACTTATGAACTGCCTTCTGAACTCCTACAAACTGTGTTAATCCTTAAAATGCAGCTCATTGGTAAAGAGATGAAGTACTGTTTGACTTTCGATAGGCAAGAAGAGGAGAAAATTTTTTAGAACAGGAGAAAATATAATATGAAAGTAAATGGAACATAATACCAAACATTTAATCATATCAAGACCTTTTTTTCAGACTTACACATGTAGAACTTTGAGAATACAGTTATAGTTAAATGATATACCACCAATTCCTGGGCTTTTTAGTTTCCTGGCCTAAACTCTTGCTAGCATTCGGCAGGTATCTTGTTCATCAGTTTTACTAGACATGTTGCTTGTTTAAAGAGTATGAGGTCTATCTGTTTATGCAAAGGAGGACAGCAAACTCAGGATATATTTTGCACTGTCTGATATCTAGATTACCTTTTTCCTAATATTTGCTATGGAGTTTCCCTAATTTTCTTTTAAATTCAAAAATCTGTTTGCTGAACAAAATAATCGAGATATCTGACAACTCTGTAGGATGTTAATGCACTGAAGTTCTTTCTTTGAAGCTTGTTTTATTTTTAATGGAGTTTTGTATATCTGTGACTTTTGCAAAGAGGAGTCAGTAATGTTATGTTTAAAAGAAACAATATTCAGTGGATAGTTGGCATGAGACACAGCAGGGATTTATTAAGAGAAAAGTGAAAAATCAAGTTTTTACTTCTCATACTATGGAGGGCTATAATGTCCTTTATGACTCTCCAGGAAAGAATAGTGGGTGAAATCCTTTTGACATTAACCATAGCAGACTGGAGCAGCATGGAGCTGGTTCATAAAGTATTGAGTTTTATTTCTTTTTACTTACTGAGCTTATTCCACAACAATGCAGTACAGAAAATGACAAGTTATTAATTTCTATGTACAAGTTAAATAGAAATGGTGACAACTTATATGATTCTATTTGAGCAAAAATGGTGCTTAGAGGAATTACAGAGTCTGAAACTTGAACCAGTGATATCTCATGAAACAATATAGACTTCATGCCTATATATCAATCCATACCTGCCTCTGGTCTGGCTCCAGACATCCTTAAGCCATGCTGATTCTCTGTGTGAGGTAAGACCTCACATACTTAATAATACTAAATCCTTTACAGCCTCTTCCTCACAAACATCATCTCAAAGGATCAGAGGAGTCAGCTCAGTGGAAAGGGTATCTCTATGCTTTCCAATCTGGTATATCACAGCTGGTGCCATGGGGAGACAAACCCCACTAAAGCCTGTTCATTACAGATGTGCCGCTCACCCATGAAGCCATTTTCACTCCTGTGCCATATATACACGATTCCTTGCTCCTTTCAAAAACTCATCCTATTTTTCAACAATACCAATACTACGCTGGGAATTCATAGCTAGTGGATTCTGAACATAAGACAAAATATATTGCAAATACTTTTAAATATCCATAGTTTCTTCAATACCACAGTATTAAAATTAGTTTTCAGGTTATTGTTCCTGACAGGTTAAAATCCTCCAGAACTGCCTGCTTTCTAGTAAGACTAGCACTACGAAATTCCAGAGAGGTGGAATTTATTTTATTTTATTGGTTAGAAAAAAAATAAAACAGAAAAGGTTGATAATTAGATTAATAACAGGAACATCATTTTGTTCTAGCTATGTAGCATTTTTTACCACTCAATGGCAAACGTTGCTGATCATGGAGTTAGGACACAAAATGAAATGTAGTGGGGTTGACAGCAGTGGCACGATGGTACATGGCATGACAATATGGTCTTCCTTTCCATGCTAAGAGTGCATGATGCATACTTCAGCTAGCTTGGCAGCTGAGTGAATAGCATATGTCACAGTGACATCATTGTTTTGCAGTGACGAGATGATGCAGGAGAATCACCAAGTATGTTGTCCAATAAAAGTATAAAAGCAAGAAGAAAACATTTTAAAAGTAGTTGATCTGGATGCAATGGCAGGATATAAAATGTAACAGAATTACAAGAGGTAAAGTTTGTAAGTAATGAAATACATTTATAAGTTGTGTATGAAAAAGTGTGCAGTGGGAAAACAATCTTGCCTTAACACTGTTACACAATGTCATTAGGGATTACTTCCTCTAGCTTACAGAAATCAATGTTATGACAGGAAGAGACAGAGCAGGAGAGATATTGACTGAGCTGTCAACCATAGAAGTACATCTCTCTGAACCTGTGGGTTTGGGCTTTGATGAAGCAAATGCATTCAGCAGACGCTTTTATAGGAACTCAGGCACTCAATCAAAGTACTCACTTGCATTTTATATCCACTGTCTCCTCCTGATCATCAACATAGTGACTCATAATTTTTGAGGTGAAATTGTCATAAATAGTATAATTCATCTATTACTCACTCCATCCATGGATTCTTGAAACTAACAATTTTAAATCGGCTCTACACTATCGTGCAGGGCTTGTCATGACAATGTGATTCCGTCTCTTTTTTCTCTTTGTCCACTCCTGTTCATCAATTTAATACAGATATTAAGGAAGGAAAAAAAAATTCTAGACAAAGCTAGGGATGAAAATATCCTCTCTTCAGAAACTCCATTTATACTTAGCAACCAGGAGCTTTGTGCTAAAAAACCACCAACCCTTCATTATATGGCCTCCTTTAAATTAAAACTAATAATGAACGTATTTGAAGTTTGTAAAACTTCAATATATTTATATATATTTAAAGGGTAATTAAGTCCACAAGCCTTTTATATCTTACAAACCAAATAAGAACTGGTATTAGAGATTGTGCTACCCAACTCAAACCACATCTACCTTAGCAGAGCTGACTGGTCATGCTGGAGCCAACAATACTGCAGCCACTAATTCTTTCTCCATTCCAATTTGCATCGATCAACAAAAGTGCAGTGTTCTTGAATCACAAACAAGCTAAACAACTCAATGTTGGTGAGAAGCAACAATGACTTTCTTAGGAATTTTAATATGGTGAAAGAACCTCCCTGTGGAGATGCCACATACACCATGATTTGCTGCGTAGTCGGCACATTGTTACAAAGCCAGAGAGTTTGAAGATAAGCTGCAAAGAGATCGAGGAACAACCTTTCAGTCTTCCAGATGGAGCTGACATAAAGTTGGCATCCTTATCCCATAAAATGTACAATTAAGAAATTGTAAGAAAGTCACAAGACTTGGAGACATGCAATTAGATAAGGAAAAGAAATCATTTCAGCTTGAGAGGAAAAAAAAGGAAAATTAAAATACGGAAATATTTGATGCTTTGAGGTCAAGAACTCCCCCAAGAGATGGTAGGGGAGCATATCACAGCCATATGAGAGATAATTTAGCCAGAAAGTAGCTTTCTAAAAGTGAGCAGCTGCTTCTGTGGAAAAAAGACTATGAGCTAGGAAGTAAGTATAGTACTATGTTGAGCAATGTTATATTCTCAGCAATTGGCAATTTAAACAACCAGTCAGGGAACACAACAGTACTGATATTACCAGGACACCTACTCCTATTGAAAGAGAGCACAAGGAAATATAAGGTGCATTATCAGAAGAACTTGGAACATTTGACATCTTTCACGTACTTTGGACTCTCACCATTTTCCTGAGTAAATGAAACACTGGAGCACAAGGAGGAGTAGAGGAAGTGGTCACAGCACCAAACCTGCCAAAGAGTTCAAGAAGCGTTTGGACAGTGCTCAGGCACATAGTGTGATTCTAGGCGTTGTCCTGTGTGCAGGGCCAGGGGCTGGACTTCGATGATCCTTGCGAGTCCCTTCCAACTCAGGATATTCTATGATTCTATAAAATAGACAGTCTTGGTTATGGCAGACAGTGGAATGGGACTAGTTCTGTGGGACCGAAAGATGTGGCTTTCTTCAGAATTTTGCATAAGTCTGCACAAATAGAATTAACAAGTCTATGTTGACTTGAGACAAAGGAATAACACCAAGAATGTAAAAGAAAGTCATTGTAATGAGAGCCATTCTCTTCCTGCAGCTATTCTGAGGAAGATTATCTGTCCCATTAAGATAGCAGACAAGAAATATGAAAAGTGACCCAGAATCTTAGAGTAATACCAGGTCTGAGGTGTTAAAAGATAATAAAGTGACCACACAGAAAACTGACATTGAGTAGGAGACCTTCAGAGATGCACTACAGTTACAAAAACCATTAGAGAAACAAATGCAAATATAAAAACAATGGATGCTCTCATAAAGGTGTGGGGGGATATTTGGGTTTTTTATTAATGTTCACCAAAGAAAATAAGAATTCAGAATTATGCTTACATTGAAGATCATAATGAAGCCAGAACAGAGAGGAGCCTTGATAAAACAATGCAAAAGACAACAGTGCAGAAATTGAAGTAAGAGATGGCATAGAGTAGATGCAATAATCAGAATATTTTCCATGTATTTCAGTACTGGGAGGCAAGGACATGAATCATGAAGGTTCAGTAAAGTAGAAAAATAAAAACCTTTATTTGCAAACAATGCAATCATAGAAAGGTGGAGGAGGTACTGTAATGATCTCTTTAATGATGAGAGATAAAACTGCACAGCAAAAGGTTATTTTCTAGATAAATGAGTCATTCTCAGAAGAATCAAATTTTTAAAGTATTCAAAAGGCAATTAGACATTCAAGAAAAATGCAGGCAATTCCTGCTAAATTAATAAGACCTGGACGCAATAAGTGTAGACAAATTTTTTACAATCTAATTTTGAAAACATTCCCAAGGAGTAGAAAGTCACATTTACAATTTCAAAATAAGGATGTATTGAAAATGTACAAGTTATTTGTATATTTCTTCTCATATCAACCTCAAAAATCTAGCCTCCTTACCTTCTACAGACACACGGTCATTAAAGAGAGGAAACAGTGAGAAACATCGAGTACTAGTGTCTGGCAAAGAGCATGATGTTTCCTCCCAAGATTAGTCACAAAAAATGAAAACAACCAATTGATTTCAGTAAGGTGTTATCTCTAGGGAAAATGCTGATATAAAGACAATCAAGGTGTAATTTCTTAGAGGATTTAGGAATAATCTAGTGGTTCTTGGCCGGCAAGGAGAGGATTTGACATCTTAGAAGACCATAGCACAAGCATGCAACTGTTTGTTATGTAGAAAGTTGAATGCTTCCTAAGTAGGGAGACAATGAAATTTCTGCTCTGTTTCATTGCAATGCAGTGCTAAGGTGGGAAGAAGAAAAAGCTGTGTACTTTTCAGAATGGTCCAGTCTTTGGGAGAGTCGGGGGTTGGAAGGAAATGAAGCAATCTGCCTTGATTTCTGAGCATGTGTCTGCTGTAGGAACATCAGGGTAGGAATAAAAGGGTGTTTTCAGATCAATGAACGAGAATGAAATTTGAGGATTGTAAAACAGATAAATATCTGTGTGATAGTAAGATTTTGAGCAAGCCTTCTGCTAGGCAATGACATGAGGTTGCAATGAGTTTGGTAGCTTAAAAAGCTGGCACCTTTAAATAACAGTACAAGTTTGTGGGAGGAAGAAGTTAAATTACTTGCAGCTTTTAACCTAATGACAGTAGGGAAATTGTCTTTGTACATTTATTTTCCTAATAGAGACCCTAAAAAGCCACCAAATTAAAAAAGAAAAGAAAAAAAGAAATAAAAGAGATAATTTGACTAGATTATCACTGGTCTTGCCTAATCATCAGCTGAGACAAGGAGCTGACAAACTGAAGGGGTGACATTTTACTGCAGTTTGACTGTAGTTGGTGTGAGCATAATGTAACTAGCATGGGTGGCAGCTGCTGTGACTGTGAAGCACTACAAGGTTTACTACCTGTCAACCACCACAGCAAGCTTGCTGGCCTCCTAGGTGCATAAAGTGATCTCATTTTGTTGCAGATAGTTCTAGAGAGAATTACTGAGAATAAAGTTAGCTGACTGTTTTGCACAGGATTCACACCACCACTGTTATTGCCCAAGCAATGTGTTGGACATGATTTTTATAGAGGTATTCCAGTAATACAGGTAATACTCTTTTGCAAACAGCATGCTTGTTTATGGAAATGCTGTGAAATCCTACACCTATTACCTGTACCAGCCTTTAGGTTCTCCTCCTTGTACGAAACCCCTGTGCTTGCTCCCTGTGTTCAGTGTGCACTCCCTCTCCCCCAGGCCTATCATGCAATCTAAATCCAACACCACAGAAGGTGAGACAGGTATTCAGATCTGGATGTCACTGCAAGAGGAGAGATGCGACATAGTGGCTAGAGCAGCAATAAGCGTGAAAATACATCATTCTAGCTTCTTCAAATGCTCCTCCCTGCACTGTGATCGAGGCACACCAGGGCAATAAATTCTTCTAAGAGCCCTTAAATCTATCACACTAATTGCTGAATGCAGAGTAGCCATTCATCTTTCCTGGTAACATGGCAATGCATGAATTTGTACTAAGATTTTTTTTAATGTTGCCTTATGATTAAAGTATAAAATAAAAGAAAATGTAACATCACTGTCTACTTTCAGGCCAATGCTTCTTTTTGAATCCTGAAGAGGAGTTCAGCATGAAAAACATAAAAGATAAGGAGGACTATCCATGGAAAGGGACAGATATGTCCCTGTTCTGCTCTCACACATTCTTAGCATTAAAGAATGCATGTGAATAGCACTCATTTCTAGACTGCAGAAAGAATAAACAACACACGTATTTCCAAAAATTTCCTAATAACATTCTCTCTAAATTTCCTTCTAGAAATATCACAGCAAGTCTCCATTCATTTAGCATAAGAGTAAGTGAAATTGGACTGGATCTTAGCAGAGAGGTCAAATATTTAAAATAATAATATTCTTTGCAGTTGGTCGATAAATATATGTGGAAAGAAACTTCAAGGAAAACACAGGCAATAATGAGAGGCAAACTTGGGATTGTGAGCTTGTCCTTTGTCAATTTGTTCAGCATACAGTAACCTTGCCAAATTAAGAAAATTCCAAGTGCATTAGGAAAGGCTGCCCTCTTCAGACAAACTTAATAAAAGGTACCCAGAAGTACTAAGTGTCTTGAAGCTAAAATAAGAATGTGCTGAAATTAACTGTGGAGTACAATAGCAGCATAATATCAACTTTCTTCTGCATAATACAAATTTGTTACCACATAAAGAAAAGCACTTTTTGTCACTAACTACATATTATTGTGTTTGTTTAGATTCACTACAGAACCATTTATACGTTTTCTATAAGGCTGTTATTACTTTCAGTCATATGCTGAAATACAGAGACATAATTAAGAAATGTATTGAGTCTGAGCTTTCCCTATGTCATGTTTTCCACTGTCATATGGAAAAATAACACTGTTTGCAGCACTGTATTTCTGTCACATGGGAATTTTCATATAAACATAATAAACATTTTCTCTAACAAAACTTGGGGTTTAGATATATTTTGATCTCCCTAACACTCTGAGCTAGTGGGAGGAAAAATATTTTTGCCATCATGATTAGTGTTTTATACTTGATGGCTATTTTTAATTGCTTTTCCTTAAATCTTTCATGGACAACTAGGAACCAGCTTACTTAGAAAACCTGGGTGGGGTTTCCTCACTATTTGTCATCTGAGTGTCTTCACAAGTGAAATGGTTTATTTTTATTTTGCATCACACCAGGTGGAAAAGCACAGGGCCACCAGGTATTTTCCTGGTGAATACAGAACTTTCATAAGGAAGAAGTAAATAACTGTATCTGGCTTTACAACTATAAATAACAGCTTCCAATTTATTGGGGAAGGTGAGGTGAACAAAGATAACTTTTGTGGTGTTTTACTTTTAAAACTGAAAGCTGTATCATAGAATCTTCCCAGGACACCTAGAAATACAAATTATACTCCACAATACCAAACTTGATACTGATCTATCAAAATTTTTCAAGTCCTTTAACAGGACCTGGGACTGTAATAGGCAAAACAGCCATTAACAGTCAATATTGCTCCCTAAAGTTCTCCAGAACAGGGCCCAGAGATAGTGCTACTAAAAGAGAAGTATTACTAGTGATAGAAAGATACAAGGGATTTAGCTGCCAGCTTGATGGAAGTCTCTCCATTCATTCCTAGACAAGGTCTTTTTTCTAGCTTTTCAGCAAAGCCTCAAATGTCACGATGTCTCACGAGAACACACCTAACTGCCCAGTAAGTTTGGGACTGAGATATGACTGTTTTTCTTTGCAAAACACCTTTGGCCTTTTTCTGGTTTAGTTTTTTGTTCGGTTTTCTTGGGGGTTTTCTCTTGTTTGATGTGTGGGATTTTTTGTCTCAAAGCACTTCTCCTAAGCATGATAAATTCAATTCATTTTATATTCTGTTCCAAAAATATGAATCAAGTTTCCTGCATTCTTCAGTACATCACACAGGCTTTCTGGATAACAGGTAATTTCATCTTTAAATGTCCCTTTCCACGGAGCATCTCTTCAGTCTCAGATACGGGAGCATTTCTAAGTTCACTTTAACAAAAAAACCACTCTCTTAGCTTTAAACATGTGAGGAAGTCCCTCTAAAGACTTCTCTTTTTTTTTTTTTTTCATTTGTTAAGTAGGATTTGGTTTAAGATGTACTTTAAGTTAAGAATTACTTAAATGCTTTGTTGAACTGGGGCCTGAAATGGGACTTTAATTTCCTTAACAACTCTCAATATACCCTTACTGGAATAAATGCAGAAAAATCAGACTTTCTGAAAAAATGTGTCTCAAGGGTGCTAGTACAAGCAAATTATGGAGCAGTTAAATAATGCCAAACTATAAATCTCATATCTACCAACACTTATCCATCTGTCTTACCAGTATGCTAAGGAGCAGGTCTTGTTTAAAGACTGAGATGTTAGAGCTGGAAATGAATACTTGCATTTAAGTCCCCTCCTATGGTATTCACTTTCATGTATAATTGATGGGCTGAAATTTTAAGATACTCTGAGTAAATAAATTATGAGTATTCAAAATATCACCCTTTTACCAGTAAACCTCTGTTACTCTTCACACTGACTCAGTCACCTCTTGTGCTGCTTTCTTTATTTATAGGAACAGTATTTTCTCTGATTTTGTGGCATATGCTTACTAAAATGATTTTAATAGAAATTATTTCAATGGCAAATATATTTTGTAATAATCAAAATACAGTACCATTTTGTTGGGTATTTTTCCTTCATTCAATTGAGACAGTGTGAAAGAAAGGCATATTAGTTGAATACCATCATTTTATATGCTATTGCTAGTTCTTGCGCAATAGAATTCTGAGAACTGTGCTGTAATTCTTTCCTGCAGTGAAACACAGGGGTGTCCACATTGGCATTCTTGAATTTTCTGCTGTTAAATTATAAGGCTGCCTGTACTATGAAGAGAGATTGGGTTATGAATTTTCTGAAGTGACAGATTCCGTTATATAAAACATTGGTGAGTCTGGGAATGCCATTCAACATTTTCAGCTTTGGAATTAATTTTATTCTACTTCTTCCCATGAGAAAATTAAAAATGTTCACAATTTTACTGGTAAGGAGTGCAGTTTCCATGACAAAGCCACATCCCTGGGAAAACCCCAAGTATTCCTTCCAGCTGTGGGTGTGCAGAGGTACAATACTGACCTGACAGCTGTGCACCTGTTGTGAATTACTGAGCAACTCAAACAAGGATCCTAAATTAAAAGACTGCTCGATAAGATAGCTGCAGCATGCTTCTAGTAAAGGACAAGGCTAATGGACTTGAAAAAATATAAAAAATAGTTTTTGTGGAATGCATTATAAGATTCCTTTTTGTAAAAATACTGGTCTTTTCTTCCATGCAAGTCTTTTCATTTCTTTCAGGCCCAGGCTATTGAGAGGGTTAGTTAGGTATGTCCACTGTCCTTCAGCATTACAGATGTGGCATCAAAAGTGAACTGTGAAGTAAATGTCTGATAACACTTACAAAAGTTAATATTATATTCTTACACAATTTACTTCATTCAGTGACAATGTGTAATCACAGCCTAATGGGTTCTTTCAGGACATAATAAATAAATGGAGCAGTAAGAACTCTTCTACAGACAGCAACTTTCAGTACAAAGAATCTGAACAGGTAAATGAACACATGAAAATTTATTAACAGAGAAAAAACACAAGAAATGAAAATTTTTAATGGGATAAAACAGAAATTCATATTGAAAGATTAGAGGACGCCAGTGTCAATTCAGAGAAAAGACAAAGATTACAGATTTTCCTTAAATAAAACAAGAAAGCAACCTAACTGTGTCTCAAACATTGGCTGATAAATTCACTCAAAAAATACAGCTTGATTTTGCCTGTCTACTTTTTCTAGGCAAAAGCCATCAAGAACATAGCAACACTATTACTCCAAAACCTGCAAGCTTCACATTCCTCTCAGATACTCACCTTCAAACATCTAACCAGCAAGTGGGGGCAAACAAACAACACCCCTCTCTAAATACCCAAATCTCTCAAGTACCACACTGATGTAACTCATTACCACTGTTTAGAATTACTTTAGATTTTATCCCCGTCCTGCCCCAAATGGAAATACATAAAACTAGATGCTTCAGAGCACATCTCCAGGTCTCTGCAATTATTCTGGGCAGAAATTCCTTAGGTGTGCACTAGGTGATTTCTAACACCTTCTTGTCATGTCAAAGACAAGTGACAAACCAAGGATGACCACCAGGCTCACCCATGTGCAAAAGTCAAGTAAAGTTTTCGCATCACTTGACCTCTCTACACACATCAGCATGGCCATGCACAAAACATTCACAGCCTGCTTTTGACACCTGAACACCTCGGAAAGTGGAGTATGATTTTTTCACTAACTTTAATAACATAAACTGCATGCAGCAGATGCAATTCTTGAGTAAGACAAGTAGATAGATCTAAACACCTTATCATTGGATTTCAGGACTGCATGCAGCAGATGCAACTCTTGAGTAAGACAAGTAGATACATCTAAACACCTTATCATTGGATTTCAGTAAGTCAGGGGCATGGGAAACCTCAGTCTCATAGAGCCAAACTATAAGCTGTCTGGAATAGTGCAGTAAGAGATGAAGTACAGAAAAAAACCTGTCCTTCCTGGGATGCATTGCCAAAAAACAACAAAACCGAAAAACAAGGATGAAAGTGAAATGACATTCATTAAAAATGGAAGCAATTGCTCAAGGTGGTTTTACCGTACTTAAATACAGTATAAATCCATTCAAGATGTTGGGGCAGGGGGAGATTAGTTTAAAATTTAATCTGACTATTCACACTGCACACAGAAAAGCCACAATTCAACCTACACAACCTGCTTAAGTTCAACCAAAAAAGTCATCAAGCAAGAGCAGAGATCCAGTGAGGCCCAACAAGTCTCTCACCAGGTGTACAGAAGAGTTTCAGCTGCATAATACTAGCAGTATGTTAAGTCGAGTCCTGTATGAAGGTATTTGGCTGGAAGAAATATAGTCCACAGCTGAAGCAGGCCAGGTTTCCTTATAACATAAAAGTTGTATCCAGTATGATGTGTATACACTGGCTGCATTAATAGGTTTACCATCAGGACTTCTAAACTCCCATTTTAACCAGTGGGTGTTTTGGCACACTCTGCCAGGGAATGATTCTTTACTCAGCCAGCAAGCTTATTGCAGCTTTGTCAGAGAAACAGCCACATCTCTTCCACTGATGTCAGATTTCATAACAGCCCTTAGGTCTGACTTAGGTACACCAACACAAGATCATCCATCGTATAGGCTGAGACACCTCACAGACACAGATACTGAAAGAGGCCTTGGCAAAATAACCACTAAAGTCACATCTGGCCCATGCCTTTGTACCTTCAAGCTGGGATTTTCAAAGGAGTTTGAATTTCACTGGTAGATGAACATGACATACCCCTTCACTGCTTTGAAGAAGCTAGTCTGAAGCTGTAATGAGCCTGCAAACAGTGATTAGCATTTAAAGTGGCACCCTCAATAATCAAATCTCTGTGAGCCAGATTCTAATTTTCTGGAAGTGAAAGACATGCTTCACATTTACCTCACAGGAGCCTGATTTTGGTCTCCTCCCACTAAGTGAGATGCCACAAGGTATCAGCTCCAGTGAATTGCTCCTATGGCTCTTCAGGTAAGATTAAATTCTTGACATTTCATTTGCAACCTTTTTGGAGGCTGTGGTTTGTGGCTCTTTGCCCCATTCCCTTCCAGCCTGAAGAGCAGTACCTGCTGTTAGCTGGGCTGCAGGAGCATGTAGAGATACTTTCCTACTTCAAAGAATTGCACCTCCTCCCAAGCAGATGTAAATAACCATCTCTGAAGACTTTCCCATTACTCTCAAAAATCCTGCACCCCACATCTGGAGCCTGGCACAGTTATGGGGCCATGATGGTGCTATGCTCTGTACCTCTTCTACCTGCTGAGACCAAGTCCAAGACAGACACTTACAGTTCAGCTCAGTCTTCATCCGAAGTATTTAATCAATTAATGTTGTACCAAGGTAGTTAAAAGCACACAGGAGGGATTTATCCTGACATCAAATTGAAGCTTAGTAAAACCAAAATACCAAATGAAGAAACTTGCAGCCAGGTAAAAATATCTGAATCCACAAGTGGGGAAGATTTCAAATATCAATAAACTCGCATTTTCATCTACTTCTGTGGAAGTAGGTGCTAAGCAGAAATGTCTAATGGAAACAAACCTAACCTGGGCAGGCTCTTTCAGGAGAGTAAATAGACAGGAAAGTCTCTTGATGCCCACGTAAACGCCATTACCTCCCTTTCTACCTTCTGCCACAGCCCACACAAGGATATTGGTCAAACAGTTCAGAGAAAAGGGCAAGCACAGGCTTAGGAGCTGTACTTTCCCCAGAGAAGATTTCCTGTGCTCTGATTTTTTGAAAAGCATAACGTCTCTCACTTTTCCACAGTAATCTTGAAATCTGTTCCATTTTCTGCGCTTGACTATAGAAACCCTTTCTGAAGTCCCTGAAAGGAAAATAATAAGCAGAACAACCAAAGTTTTTAAAATACTGTAGCAATTGAGTCTCTGCCTACCTCTCAGTGACACATAGCAATTTAAAATTACTGAAGCTCTTAAATTAAGTGCTTAAATTTGAAGGTGATCACCACTCTGAACATGTGAATTGTACAGCTATCTGAACTATCAAAGCTCTTCAATTTACTCTAAGCAGGTCATTTTTGGAAGTAATAAGGGAGTCTGTGATTGCCCAGCCTGCACTGATTTAAAGCTTCTGTTCAGTTTTCTATTCATTTTTACAAGTATTTGAGAGATTCTGCTACTTTATAGGAAGACTGTGCATTTGAGTAAGTTGGGGGGATATGTCTGTGACTTTTGTTTTCAATTTTGGACCAGCATTTTCCTTCAAGAGTCATGTCAAAGCAGGTGGTTTTACCTAGTTCTTCAACAGTTGTGTGGATATAAAAACTGAACACCCATATCCATTTTCAAAGTCTTCAATTCACTTAATAGACAATGTACAATTTTCTGAGTGCACTGAAAATGTCATTGCTTTGTAGCTACAAATTGAAACCTATAACGCTCATCTCCAGAAAGCAATCATTAATGCTTTTTTTTTACAATACAATATATTTAGTCTTGCAATTTTGCCACACAGTGCCTTTTGAAAGTATTTTCTTAAATGAACTAGTAACAGCTAGTTACCCCCTGTAATATCTTACTCAGAGATGAAATAGTTATATTCCATACACAAACCTTTTATAGCTGCAAAGATTATAGAAACACAAGACATCCTTAAACTCCAGCATGATTCTTTCCTGTGCCATCCAAAGTAGCTAACGGCCAGAAAGAGGCCTTGCCAGTTTTGGTTTTTTTTTGTTTTTTTTTAATTTGGACAGCTTTCTACATATTCCCAGAATTGTTAAATATTGCAGTATTTCCACAATGCACAAAGATCACTTAGAGACATTCTTTCTGTGGGCCTTTTTTCCGTGCTCCTCCAACTGCCCCATGGCAGAGCTGTCACGGCTGATATTCTGCTTTGATTCACAACTCCCAGCAAGTATTTCTCATTTTCTTTTCTGAATAGCTTTAATGATAAAGCATAATTATCTGAAAACTCTGATGAATTCTAGTATTTGTTATAAATTAATTCCACTTAATGTCTAGTGTCTTTAAGGGACTCTCTTTTTCTATCAGAAATAACATCTGAGGTGGAGATTTTCCAGTTAGTCTTCCAGTGGTAGACCCTTGAAAATCAAGTCTCTTAAGTGGAAGCACATTTTGGCTATTTGATAGATATCCTTTTATAGATCTGTACTGACCCCTAATCTATTGTGAAGGATGTGCATTACTGCTTGTATGTCCTGCCTCCTAAAATAACATATAAGCTAGATCCTGGGGGATTCTTGTTGCAATATCTGTTGTTTACTCACATCTGATTGATAACCAGCTCATGTTCATGATGCTAAACAGTCTTGAACTACAAGGGGGGATTTTTTGCCATTTTGAAGATTTCTGCAACCAGCAAAATCTAACTCATTCCAGCATGCGGTTTCTGAGTCATAGAGTGCTTCTGCTGTATCCACCTACTTTTTTCATAATGACCAGTCAAATACCAGAGGTGAGATAATACACGATGCTTGACATTTATCTATTATCAAATCATTCACTCAAGTTTACATTGATTTAGCTGTGCACGCTGCACTTTGATAAAATTATTTTTATTGGCACACTGTGACACATCAAGATGTTTCAGAGTAATTTGTAAAGAAATCTGTCACGTGATTTCAGGAAGAGTATGAAGGGGTTTTTTTAAGCCATTTGACGTTCTCTTGAGTGATTAACCCTCGTGTGAAAAAATCAATTGACAGGTTAATTTTCCAGGTTGAAGTTTAGGCTTCAGCACAGCTACTTCTTTTGTTTTGTTTTATATGTCAAGATGGAAGAGTTTGCCTGTCACTGGAAGAATTACAACAGTCACAGTTGCTTGGTTTGCTAATTGCTGTGAGTTTTTTCATCTCTGTTTTAGATATTATGGCTACAATGCTGCATTCCCCATTATTCTGTGAGATTTTCCTCTTTCCTTGCTTTGCAGAAGCATTCAGTAATTTATCAGCCATCTCATTCTCACAAGCATTTCCCTGGTGGTATGAGCTTCACCTGAAGTTTTCTCTGAATATTTAACACATTTTTCTACTGTAACTGTAAAGCAAGTACCATAATAGCAGTTTCAGAATGGTCAAAGTCTTAACCAATTTCAATAGTTGAGCTGGTAGAATCCTTTACTACAATCTCCTTAACCCACTTCTTGATTAAATTATCCCTGTTGTTTCCTTCATTTCTACTCATGTTTCTGAGTACTACACTGTCCTTTGCTTTAAAACTTTTTGCTGTTTCTTTTTTTCAAAGGTATTTCTTTTCTGTCCCTCAGTTATGCAGACTTCAGAGACACTTTTCCAAAAATGAGTAACAGCTGCTGCAGCATCAATGATATGGTCATTCAAAAAAGACAATGGGACATCAGGGTTGACTTGTACAGGATCTGAGTCTTGACATAACGTAGACTCCTTTCATTGGTACAACTGGAAATGTATTTTGTTGTGTCTTGATTAGCCTTTTCCTTATGCTTTTAGGATCTTAAATAAAGAAGACTTAGAAATGAATTGCAAGGCTGTTTTGGCCCCACTCTTTGCATTATAAGCTAGGATCGAGCAGTTATAGACTATCCCTGGCAGAGTTTCCTTTAACCACTTTCTAAAAACCTCTAATGAGCAGCCCTGAATGACTGTCCCAGTGTTACAACAATTGCTCACTGTTCCTTCCCATCGTTCATGTATGTTTTGGAAGATGAAGTTTCCCCTCAGGCCTCTTTTTGCTAAATTAGACAAATCAGTTCCTTCACTTTATTTCCATAAGCACGTTTTCTAATCCTCTTTTCCTTTTACCCTTCTCTGGGATCTATCCAGTCTGTCTGCTCTTAAGCCTGGCTCCCAAAACCGTATTTCAACTTCAATTACACCAGTTCCAAGACGAGGAGAGCACTTTTCTTCCTGCTGCTGACAAAAAAAGTTAAAATATCCCAAAGCCTCATCCTCATGTTTTTGCATCATCCTCATAAAAAGGGGGTTTCTTTTAATGAATTTGTTCTTACCAAACAAAAAATATGGTAACTTCTAGTATCACCTCATCTACATCAACTCATGTCTTCAAGAGCTGTCATAAATTTCCTTTTAGGAAAAGTTAAAGCAATTGAAGCAATTCCCAGTGACTCCATTTGGGTGACTCCATTCGGATGACTCCCATGACTTGTAGACAGCTATATTTAACAATGATTTCCACTCACTCTGAACTCTGACACTGCACTGATTATTAATTTTTGCTCATGCTGATCTAAAATACAGGAATCATTCTTGCGCACCACATTCTCCTGTATATTTTGACTGCCTCAACTTTTTTTATTGTCATTATTGCAAAGATACTGGCCTAGCAATGCTGTCAGTTGGCACATGCTGATGAGTAACTCCACAGTCATAACTGGCTCTTGGCCTATGAGTGATGATGCTGTTTCTGCATTAACATTCTGCTCTCTGAATTGTAACTATCTTGCATCCTTGGATATATTACAGATTTCCTCATTTTTATAATTATTTTTGTCCCCAATGATGCTTGTGTACTCCAAAGATTTAAGGCTTCTGTTTGTCCATTTCTTTCACGGCTACTATCAACTTTCATTATTGCAACTATCATTCTAATGCTCTAGAAATTTACTTACTTACTTAACTTCAGAAAAGTCTGTTGCAGAGGCCTGACTTTACCAACGACTCATGTCAAGATTTTCAAAAATTGCTGAGTGTATTACCTTGTTTGTGTGACTACCTTAGCATGCTTCTGATACCTGACTTTGTTTTACTAATGAGTATAAGTTATAGAACTACCAGTCATCTGCCTGTCTTACAAAACAGTGAACTTCATTTCATTTGGCCTCTTTGACCTGCAAGATATAAGTGATCCTACTAAGAGTTAAAACTCGAGCCAGCAGAGATGATAGGATCATTGAAACACAGGTTCTTTCATTACCGCAAGGGGTAGCCCTCAAAGACTGAAATCTCAGTGGTGGTACTTGTAAAGATTAACATTCCTGCCAGAAACCACTGCCCAGCATATCAAAACACTTCTACCTAAAGCTAATGCCTGAATGCATACTTAGGCGATGAAACCAAAGTCGCCCTGTTTGGGAAGGTGCTGAGTACTCACAGCTTTCAGCAATTTTATGGAATTAAATGAAAACAGTAGGTGAAATAATAGACCTAAGAGAGACAAACACACTGGCACATGGCTATAGTCTTTTCAATAGAGAAGCAGATCTTTGTGTGAACTTAAAATAAAAGGTAAAGTGACTAATTGCTTCTTTTTATATAGTTTAATTGACGGCCTAAAGCCAAGAACAGATTTAAAATTAATCAAAGTTTCATATATTATTGTGACTTCATGATGATACAACCCTGAATAATGGACTGAATAATAGGTTAATCAATTGACTGATTCTTTCACTGAACAGAATATCAAATGAAAATATTCACCTATTATTTATATTAATTTGTATTTAGATGTAAGCACATACAAATCTGACTTCTTGCCATACTGAAACAGGATGGAGTATTACAACATGAAGTGTTCAGAGAGAATTTGTCATCTGCCTGACACTGCGGGCAAGGGTGACCATAACACCTCCTCTTAGCACTTGCAGCCCAGCACATGCTGTGTTTGATGTGCCAAGGAAAAGGTACTAACACTTGTCCAGCCCATCCATCAACATCAGTTCTTTGGGAAACTCCCTCTCTGTTCCCTGCAAAGGATTCAGGGTCATGCAAGCAGGAGATTGAATCTGGATAACACAGTCCATCTACACATGTTGAACACAGCACACTGTCTAACACCAGCTTTCAGATTTGAGGTGAATGTAGAGCAGCACTCAATGCACCAAAGAACCTCTTCCAAGAAGAGGAGTCTACCCCTACAAGACTGATACCACAGCCTCTCTGAAGGTTTCAGTGCTTCCAGATAACTTCATACAATCAGGCTTTGAATGCACTTACTATGAAAGATTCGATCAGCTTATAGCATGCAAGAGCACAGTTAGCAGTTGCTCACAAAAGGAACTGAATGTGGAGGAAGACATGGAGATAACCATGTTATAAATACATCCATGAGTCTGCATTTTAAAAAATAAATGTCTTAAATGTAAGGCATCTGTAAGTTAGGTGCTAAGCTAACAGGTTAGCATGCCAGCATGTTTTCTTTTACTCTTTTTGCTAGTTCTAGGTTATATTTTTAAGTGTCAAGTCACTTTTCAGATCAGCATTGCATATTTTCTTACCAAAGTAAAGCAAAACAGACCTTCTGAAATAAAGTGCAAATTTATTAGACAGGACTCTCTACTATAGCAGCCAAATTAAGACGCGTTTAATATTTCTTGTGTTGGTTTTGTATTATTTATCAAATGCTTCAATTTAGTTTCATATATATATGTATATATTATATGAGCATCTTTGAAACTACATTACCATTTCTCAGAGCCCCCTAACAAAGGCTTCATTGTTCAAAGCTGCTGTAAAGAGAGCTGTGCCAAAGGGAGCCATTTGGACTGCACAACAATGAACTTTATTGATCCTACATAAGCCATAAACACTGCTACATTTTTCTGAGTGCCTTCTATGGTCACATTTTCCTAATGGCAGTGCATGTGTGCCTATGCTTTATTGTTAAAGACAATACCACTATGCATCAAAGAATTCAGCCAACACACACTCCAGAATTTCCAGTTCTAGAGTGGGACCTTTGCAACCTTACTGTACTTACTGCCATTAGGTAAGTTTAATAGGTCTTAACCCTGGACCCACACTGAAATCTACGACTGTAAAGAATTTCTGGCTTTTTATTTAAACTAGGTTACATTGTTCCAGTTGTGGCCTTGACGATACCTGTATGTCAGTCAGTACACTCACATTAACAGAAGAAAAAAAACCAAGCATGTGCATGATGTGCACATGATGTGCACGCAAGCAAAATAACTGTGCACCTGAATAAATGTTTTCACAAGTAATATGGCAGGGTATCCAGTAAGTGCCATATTTGTACAAATTCTTTGTGTATAAAAAGTACTAAGATACACAGTAGTGTCTATGTCAATGTATGGATTTACCAGTGTGGGTATGTTAATGTATGGCTTGTATTCCTGATCACCTACTTGGACAGGACATCTCTTGGAGCATTTGTTTGATCCTAACCAGGCATGTTTCCTTTCCTTAAAACTCTAGGACTGGGAGAACAGCATCCTTGCATGGCCAAGTCTTCTCCTATATGGAAATAAAGCATGGCTGATTTGTGTGCCCACACTTGGAAGCACAGAAAGGACAGGTCTTGCAGACTGGTACCATAAACAATAGCCAATGTCAACAGGGTTTATTTTACAGCAAACATTAGAGAGAAGATTTTCAAAGAAACATAAGAAAGTCATGAGCAACCAGGGAACAAACACCTTTAGGCTCCTGCAAATAGCACAAGGTCAAACAAAGCAACCAGTACACCAGCCCATACCAATTGCCACATTATAATGCTCCCTGAGGCCTCAGTCCAGGAAATCAGGACCCTGTTTATGGAAACAGAATTAAAGCATTTTCCTTGCTTTCTGTAATAGACACTTTAGCACCTGGTAATTGAAAAAAAAATACCTAAAAAATCTGTCCTTGTGTTTCACTAAGATCATGCAATAGAAGCCTATTTGCCCTCCTGGTCACAAATTCACATGCCAGGGTTTCTTTACCTCACAGACCCCTAAAACCTCTGCTGTCTGGTGAGCCTACCTGCAGAAGCTTCTTTCCCCTTCCTACTAACAGGAATTTAACTATCCAGCATGCATTTTTAAGAGGCTCATGTTATTTACACTGTTTAAGTCTTTGGGCCCTAATATCTGCTGCAATGCTGAGAGTATCAAATGGCAATCCTGCCCTTAACGCCCACAAATGATTCACATGCATGTTTCCCCTGGCTCAGACTGTGCTCAGGCCCATCTGTTGGAAAGCACCAATCCTGCTCGATGATCAAATCTTCAGACAGCAACACCAAGGGACAGGAACACTGAGCAGGATACCCCTTGCTCACATGAGGCTGCGAGAGTCCTTTCCTCTGCTCCTACCCCTGCAGTCACACTATGTCACTTCTGCTGCGAATCTCACTGTGAAATGGTTCACATCTGTTCATTCAAAGTGTGGGGCCATGGAAGTGAGATACAGTCCAAGCAAGCTCTGGCTACACATGGTGGCTGCTGCAGATGAAGCCTGTCTTCACAGGCTTTCTCAAGAGCTCCTGTCCATAGCAGAAATTTGTAGCTCAGGAAAGAAAAAGTTATTCTGCTGCGGACAAATCTCCTTCTTATTTGAAGGATTAAAACAGTTGAAGGTGCCACAGGGACCCAGAGCTCCCCACATGCATACTCGAGTTCGAAAATTGTAATGAAAGACACAAGTCAGAAACAAAGGACCCTGAGTAATGAAATGATTAAAGAGAAAATACAGTTGAAAACTCCTGGAACACATTATAATTTAATATCTCATTATTTACTAGGCACATTGAACATAGCATGAATTTCCCTCTGCTCCACCAAGCCCACTTCGTATTCCACAGAGCCTACGCTTCTGTATCTCATCCAAGTTGAGATGAAATTGTCTTGTATATCAGACAAATGTGCTAGAGAGTAGCCTACACTTTGATAATGTACGAGCTGAATGTTCCCAACAGTCCAACTTCCACATCATTTAGAAAATTCGCACTCACACATTTTCAACGCATAATGAGGGGTTTTAGTAGTTCATAATTATTAAGTAGTTATTTTACATGCCCTTGTGTGTGGTAAATAATACCACCGAGAAAAAAAATGCAACCAAGGGTTTTAATAAATGATTCTGCATAAACCTACAAGTTCAGGTTTTAAATCTGCATTATCATGTTGGTTCAGATCTTTAGGCTTAGGACTGAACAAACATGAACTTCAGGGACATTTGAAATTCAACTCTGAATCCTGACCTGGATTTTCTAAATGACCTTTGAAATTTGGAACTAAATCCAAATGTTGCAGAGTCTCTATCTGGAAGCCTTTCGCTGATGGATTTTCATTCAGTCTAATGTAGGTGGCAAATTATGCTGGGAATAAGTCATTTTCAAGAGATCCAAGGTCTGGCATACAGACTACTGCTTCCAGCAGTTTTAAGTGGAAAACAAAGGTTCTTCATTTACCTCTGAGGCTTCTGTCTGATTTATTTTGCTTCTCGGGTTTGCATTTATTTGATTGTTTGTGCCAGGTACTATGGAGAAAATGCAGCCATTGCTAGGGAAAGCTGCAATCTGCAATCCCTGAGCCACGACAACCTCTCGAAGATGCCTCTAAATCAGAGCAGAAAGGAGAGATGGCAACTCCCAGCAGGACAGGCCTCTGATGCTTGCCCAGATGTCAGAAAACTAGTCTTTACTGGCCAAGATTGAGACAGCCATGACTTTTTACAAAGCAGGGAAGCACATACTTAACTTTACTCACAGACTTTAACTTAAGGATGCACTTAACTGCTTTGCTGACAGGCACAGACATGTGCCATGCTGCTCTGGCAACATGGGGTCAGGCACTGTTAGAGGATTGAAAGCTTCTCAAAAACTCCCGAAAATGGGAAATACAAGAAATACTATTTTTCAGGTAACTACGCCAGTGTTATAGAATAGTTTGACTTGGAAGGGACCTTAAAAATCACCTGGTTCCACGCCCCCTGTCATGGGTAGGGACACCATCCAACATACCAGGTTGCTCAATGCCCCATACAACCTGGATTTGAATATTTCCGGGGAAGGGGCATCCACAACTTCTCTGGGCAACATGTTCCAGTGCCTCATAACCCTCACAGTAAAGAATTTATTTCTAATATCTAATCTAAACCTATCCTCTTTCAGTTTAAAGCCATCACCCCTTGTTTTATCACTGCATCCCTTATAAAAAGTGCCTCTCCAGGTCCCTTGTAGGCCCATTCAGGTACAGGAAGGTGCTCTACGGTCTCCCTGGAGCCTTCTCTTTTGCAGGCTGAACAACCCCAACTCCCTCAACCTGTCTTCCTAGGAGAGGTGCTTCTGCCCTCTGATCACCTTAGTGGCCCTCCTCTGGACTGGCTCCAGCAGGTCCATGTCCTCCTTATGCTGGGAGCCCCAGAGTTGGATACAGTGCTCCAGGTGGGGTCTCATGAGAGCAAAGTAGAGGGGCAGAATCACCTCCCTCAACCTGCTGGGCATGCTGCTTTTGATGAAGCCCAGGATGCAGTTGGCTTTCTGAGCTGCAAGCACACATTGCTGGGTCATGTTGACCTTCTCATCAACCAACACCCCTATGTCCTTCTCACTTGTGTTAAGAGATGGAAATAAGGAAAATGTCCATTTAGCAGTCTCTGACAGCATCTGATACTACACTCTGACAACCCCAACAATCCTCTACCCTTTTCTGTGAAGGCAGACATTCATCTTATATTGGTCAGCTAGCAAATCTTTCCCAATTAGAATCTGAAAAGAAACAGCATCTCAGTTATCCTCTTCTGAATTGCACTGTAACTAAAATAAACATAGAAACATAATTCTGAAAAACTGACTTGTACTTATTATTACCATCATTTGTCTTGACTACATAGAACTATGCACAATTAAAATTAGTAACAAAGAAATATATTTTATAAATGCACAGAAATTCAGAGGCAGAAGTCAGTCACCTTTTCAGGTGCCCATCAGTTGCTTTCATAATGTGTTGAAGAAAATAAAGGAAGATTAAAAAAATCAGCCTAGTTACTACCTGCAGGATCTGATTGTCCTTTAAAATAACTTCAGTTTCATGAAAATGCAAAACCTAAAAGCCTCAATACAGTTTGAGAAAAAATGTCCAAGTTCCAGGGACAGGAAGAAAGCTACTGAAGCAAGTCTTTTGTTTGCCTTTTGACCATTTCCACATGTAGAACTCCCTGCAGTGATGTCCAGCTCTGCTTCCTGAGTGTTTAGAAAGAAGCAATCTACCTTTGACCATGCCTTAATCTCCATTTTTCAGGACAAAACATTCTTGGCTGCTGTGCTGATCACCCAACTAGAATTTTTAAGTACCCTCCAAAACTCTCACACCAAAATAGTGCTATGTCCTCTGCATATTTTGCTATCTCACTGCTCATTCTCTTTTCTTAATAACAACTATGGACATATTTTATTTCTGCTGTACTGGCGGAAGATGTATGTCTCTACAGATTCTTCAGCATAATTACCTCTGCATTTTGTGTGAACAGTGGTAATTTTTTTAATTGCACTGTTTTAATTCATATTTTAAATAGAAGTTACATGTAGATAAATAGAATTATGTTCTTACTGAGATGAAGACCACTGATGTCAGAATTATCATATTGTTTCTGGACTAGTAGCATGTGTGGTTCAATGATGACCTGAACTTTCTTCCATAGTAGAAGGAAGAAACATGAATCAAAAGTCAGACTCCCATTTTAATCAAATTGCCCTGATTATCTGGTATGGATCTAAAGGATGAAGGCTTAAATTGCTCCTACAATGGAAATATTTCAAAACTAATCTGAGAGAACAAGCAAAAAGGAGTAATTATTAAAAGCAAATGAAATTACATTGTAGTAATCAGGGAACGGCTCAGGAAAGGGCACAAAGATTGCAAGAACCAGATGACTGCTGTGGATTGTTTCTATGTTTAAAAAAAAATATTAAAAATACACGCCCTTTGGGCTACCAAAAAGGAAGACAGAAAAAGGACAACATAAATTTGTTTGTCTATAGAAGTGCATTACTGGATTGCAGTTTGCTGAAGTTTGCAAAAAGAGAGTAGTTTCGTATTAATGAAAAAAACTGATTTGTTAATATAATTTTCTTTCTGGAGAATCAGGGGTATTTTTCTGCAATGGCATTAATATGGGTGTTCATTAAGTGGCAAATCCTGAGCTATACTTCCTG